>NC_092057.1:17108799-17236299 GCF_039877785.1 Chaetodon trifascialis
AATATTCCTTAATCTGAACACATTGTCAGAACTAATAAACACCAGTGGCTCTGTGGTGCTAAGGCAGCTACTTCATAGTTCAATAGTTTGAAAGCAATGAGCTTGTCTGATTGAAGAAAACATGACTACGGAAACACTAAGAGTAATTTATCAATATATACATAAGAAACTGCCGCTCAACAAAGTTAATTATGAATGCTCTTTGTTTTGATTACACATCACAGGTGGCTGTTAAAATACATGAGACGTGACTGGCTAGACTCACAGGAAGAGGAAGTAAGCCACATCAGGTGGCTGAGCCTACAGCTGCCTGGATGGCTTTAACAACACTGATGAAGAATTCTAAAGTGATTGCTGTGTGTCCAGTGTTATGGCAAATCATGTGATATGGCTAGAGAACTTGAACATCTGGGCACTGGTGATTGGAGGTTAGGCTAGTCTTGTTGGGCTACTAAGACAGTGGCATTGGGGGAGTAAGTAAAGCAAGGCGTTGGGGAAGACATCCCAAGGTTCCTTTACTGCTCATCCATCTCAGCAAGATCAGAGTTGGAGGAGGGTGGTGTGGATGTTTGGAGGTGATTTGAAAGGGGTTGTGGGCCCTGGTTAGAGCCCTGGGGGACGTCACTCGGGACAGGGTCGGGAAGGGTCAGGGTTTCTGGAGCAGACTTTTTGCGGGGTCGGTCCTTGGGGACAGAGAGGGACTCAGGCGCATCAGTGCACATGGGGGTGGAGGGGGCGCTGGCAGGGCCGGTGAGGGCACAGGAGGACAGGGACGTCTCGCTGATGGAGATTGATGGGGGAAATATCCCGATCTTCTGGTTTGTGGCCTCCTGGATGGTGCGCTCAAACTCTCTCACCTCATCCATTGTCATGTCTGGATTGGAAAAAGATAAATTGAGACTAATGAGAGGAAGAATTGGGAAAGTATATCTATAGCTATATATCTCTATCTAGCTATCTAGCTAGATAGAGATATATATTGCTTGAGAAAAAAGGACTGGAACTGTAGTTTTTAAACACAAGTCATTATTAAAGCCACAGGCATACCAAGAAAAACAAAGATTGAAAACCCCCCCCCAAAAATTAAGATTTTTTATCAGCTCACATCGTGTTACTTTAATAACTAAGACATTTCTAGTGCTCATTTGCGCTGCCTCATGTTTCCTAGATACCTTCTCAAAGTTTTGGGAAATGTTGGCAGAGTTGAATTATTCTATTCTTTACATATTCAACAGTTCATGTGTGCATCGTTTGATTTCATGTAGAATGGGTAGAATGAGTGCATGTATGTGGACAGTTATATGCAACTGTGATAACTTCCTTCACAGACACCAGTGGTTCAAATATGAGACAGAGGAGAGGCAATGGAGTAAAGAAACAATGAAAAAAAACACATACGCTTGCTTTGTCATGGATCTCTATGCCATCCAGTGAAGATGGGTTTGTTGTGGAATGCTCTTGCTGCTCATGGCAATTTACGACTTTAATGTTGGTTTTCTCATGCATTTGTCTCTCGTAATCCCGCACATCATCCAAAGTCATATCTGGAAGAAGGGGGGAGGGGTGGAACGGAGGATCGAAACATTGGTAACTCCTCTATAACTGCACTCCAGTTGACGGACAGGTGTGGAAGGAGAAGGTTAGGTGGCAAACGTG
This sequence comes from Chaetodon trifascialis, assembly GCF_039877785.1. Classification (NCBI taxonomy): domain Eukaryota; kingdom Metazoa; phylum Chordata; class Actinopteri; order Chaetodontiformes; family Chaetodontidae; genus Chaetodon; species Chaetodon trifascialis. The sequence goes on from NC_092057.1 coordinate 17,110,456, forward strand.
CATTCCATGGGTGAGTACAGAGTTTTTAACGGATAATTACAGCTTTTTAAAGTTAAAAACTTTAGCGGCCATCGTGCTTGCTTCCCATGACCCAGAGAGTTTACAGGAGACAGGAAGTATGAGGTCAAGGACTCTTCAAGATTAAGTAGAGATTACGGAAAAGCATGAAAAATCCACACCAAACGAAGAGGTTGGATCATTGGAAGCACAAGAAAGCAACACCTGGAAGGGCTCACTAACTGTGGAAAGATTTAGGGAGTATTTCAAGCATCCAAGTTGTAGGGAGTTGCGGTATAATGGAGGAGAGAGGAGGAATATGTTTCATGGCAAAGATAAAGGGCTTGTTGTCGTTATGCCCTGCAGCTATGGAAAAAGTTAAACAGTAGAGAGTGAGCGAAACAGGGCTGCCTCGTGTGCAGACAGACTCTCAGAGAACCCGACAGCGGCAGCTTTCATGTTTCAATGAGTGCATCATTCTTAACTGATGTAAATTTCCAATCGCTCCTTCATGTAACTGCAGCAGATTGGTTGGCAAGGTTTATACCCCTAATACAGGTTTGGTAAGCATAAAGAAGCCTTTTTTCTTGCTACTTTATATTTGGCTTTTTATGAAAAACTGCCAAATTGAGTTAAAATGAGTGCAACAGTATTACAGCACTTAAACCAGTGCTGTGTCTAAGCTGAGTCTCAAACTGATACATATGAATTTCTCCGACATGAAACATGAAATAGAGTGTAAGAGTTAATTGTATTGTTAAGGTATCATGTGAAACAAACACTGACCACATCTGTCAGGACAGGAGAGTGTTTGTCATTAGTGTGTTAGTTGTAAACCCAAGGGGAGGACACAAGTTGTTGGAGGATGAGAAGCACTGGCAGTGATGAGGTTAGATGCAGGTCGAGTGATTTTTCATGCACACTGACAAGTAAATAAACAGCAATCACACAGTAATTTAAGTAACGATGAAAAATAAGTTACACTTTAAGAGGGTTTGAAAATCTAAGTGCATGCAAATACATGGAAAATTTTAAGCATTTCTTTACTATTTATGTATTCCTTAAACGCTCACATAAGTGGTTATTCATAATACACAAAAATGAAAAGTGGCTGCATTGATCTGTAAATACAATTAAGATGATCTATATTTATTTATATAAGTAAACTCAATACTATTGTGAAGGCAATACATTCTTTATAATTTGGTGTGAGCAAATGGTCAATGACTGAAAGGCTGATATGTGCCAATGGTTGTAAATCAGCTGGAGTGTGTTGGCAGCAGGACTGCAGAAAAAGGCCGATGGACCTACCAATCCATTCATCCACCCAGGCAAACGCCTGCCTATGTCCCAGCAGCAGCACATCCCGAACCACCTAGAACACCACACAATGACCACGTCAGAACAGGGTTACCCAGGCAACATCTTTTTATCATTCTATGTTATGTTTAGAGGCAAAATAATCAATATTCAGCCTGCAGGAGTGCAGTCATGGAGGCAAAGGTCCTTCTCATCTTTAGGATTTTAAATCAGAATTCAGGCTCAGTGGCAGGAGTATTGCAAGCAGCTACCTCGAAATAAATTCGTAATTAACCACGAATTTTAATCTATCCAACTGCCAACCAAAATGCAGTGTGAGCCAAACATGTTGAGTTTACACCTATGACAGGTTGTGAATTCCATCTGGCACTTATTGACCATTGCCGTTTTCCATTAAACAAGACATCACAGCACAGCTGTCAGCACAGATGATGCAAAACTGCAATCAGCCAAAAAACACATTTCATTAATTCTTGTGTTCGGTGTCCAATTGCATTTTGAACAGCACATTTTAACCAAATGGCTTGGACTGGGCTAAAAGAAAGCAACTTAAAATGAAAGACCTAACACTCACCTTGTGTACAAACTGCTCCACACGGGTCTGCAGACCCCACACCTCGAACTTGACGGTGACCAGTTTGTACGAGCACATGATGGGATCATGGGTGTCCCTCCAGCCCTCTTGAAGAATCCCCCGTGACGTCTTGTCTGACTTGAAATATCTCAAGTCCTGTAATGGGGTTAAAATGAACAGACACGCGCAAACAAAAACACACTTTTAATCTTACAATAATTAACCGAAACCTTCAGGCATAATTGTTTCTATACCCAAATGATTAAACAAGACCCACAAGACACACACACAAGGGAGAGCCTAAAATTAGATGCATGACTGAATGTCTGTATTAAATACCATTCACATTAACCCCTCTGGTCCATGGAGAATTTCTATGCAGGCTCATTAGAGCTGAGGCAATCTGCTATCCATCCGCTCTGAAGACAATTAGCAGCTCTCACACTTCACAGAATCAGAAGTGCAGCTGCTAGACAAGTGGGATTGAGGTCTCAAGTGCCGAAAGTTTTTATTAGAGTTAGCGTTTGGGCTTCAACAAATTTAACTGATAATAATAACAATAACAACAACATGTTATTATCTCCCCCGTGAGGATCATCATAGGGATAGAAGAAAATACTGTATACAAAACGATTTAGACTCAGAGAAAACTTGTATGAGTAAGATCACAACACGACAGACACTTTCATCTGAAGCGCGTTGTTTTACTACTGCAGTCCAGACTGAGCACCACACTCACACCCCCCCATTCGTGTTTGCTCCCAGTAGCCATGTGAACTTCTACACACACACAGACACACACACCTACACAAGCTCACCTCGGATTCTTTATAGTAGCGCTCTGGGATCTCATCGTAGGCGATGTCGATGAAACACACCTCCCTCTCCTGATCCTTCAGCTCGGTGTCAAAGATCTGAAAACAGAACAGATCGGTTTGCCAACTGCAGCCTCTGGCTGACAATCATCGCATATAAAAATACACCTCAGAAATGTGTCTTTTCCAGGTTGTATCATGCCAGCCTTGCTGCTTGACTCAAAGGTTGGAAATTATTCAGACTGTTACTAATGCTTGACTGTCTATCTCTCTGTCCCAGCATCACTCAGCCAAACTCTAGAAACTATACTGTACTTCTTGACACAGCCACAAGGTGGTGCTCCATACCCACATCTTCTATTTGTTACTATGCCAAATGACACACTGCAATTACTGTTTCATGTGTTCACAGTCAGCTGACTGAACAAAATGTGAGTGCAGCCTTATTGCCTTCTTAGCTTTTACTATTTTTATAATCATTCTTCATTACATCTAATGCTGTCGATAATGAGAAACATTTTACTACAATAAACTATGAATTCACATGTTTGCACTGTACGACATTCATATACTTTTATGCATTTCGCTGTTTATCAATCCATCCTTTGTCCTGAAGTCTTACACAGACTTACATTACTTCCTGGAGACTTACCCCAACCATAACCATAACCACTACTTGCCTAACTCTTATCCTAACCCTAACCTAAACATGACCTTACCCCAGTCTTGACCCTAAAATGTAATGATTTACATTACTGGGACCTGCATTTTGTCCCCACAATGTGACTGTGTAAACAGATTTAAGTCCCTGCAACGTGTGTAATACATGAGTAGACACACACATACTGTACACACACGCACAGTATCTCACCTGACCATCTTTGAGCAGAACTCTCAGTGCTTGCCATATTGCCACAAGGGAAGGTCTACGTGTGTGTGCATTTAAAGTGAGATTAGAGGCCAAAGGCTTCATTTAAGGGATTATTCATCTTTAATTTAACTGAAGGCAGGCTGCTGGAATATTGAAATGAATGAAAACAAATCATAAGAAAGAGATAAGGGTGGGGAGAGGGGGGCAGTTGCATTTTGCCAAGATAAAAAAGACTCCAAGGGGTAGGTGATAAGGTATTACGATATCGATATATATCATAATTACAGTACTTTATCTGTATTTGAAAAGTTTACTTTTTTTTACATTAACATGTAAGGCAGCTCCCGTGTTTATTACTTACTAAACTATCAGTGATGCCTTCCCATCTTTTTTAATGTGAACTTTCTCTGCTGATACATCTCCATCCATCTACTGTGTACATCCTCCCTGTTTCTCGCTGCATCTTTTTCCATCCCCTCTGAGGGTGCATGCTGTCATTTACAGTGTGGATGAGCACTGCTGGCACAATAAGGGTGATGTGTCAGCATGCATGAGTGCAGCCATGCAACAGGGGAGGAGACTGGGATGAAGACGGCTGGAGAGAGGCAGAGCGGGAAGAGAGGAGGAATGGAGGAGGTAAACAATGAGGTGGACGTGTATGCAGAGGCTGTCAAGGAGAAGGGAGGAGGAGGGAGAAAGGGGATGAAGTGAGAGGAGAAACATGGGTTTGAGAAGCGAATGGAAAAACATCTGCAATGAGCATATACACATTATTTTACCAAATATAAATACATGAGTGTACTAATCAATTGGTCCTTGCTCATGTAATAATTGAAGCATTATCACGCAAAGTAAAATTACATTACGTTCATCAATCAGTAACATGTGACCTTGTTTAAACTTGTAAAGTAGCAGTATCAGTAGTACTCAGTGTCATGTGAATACTATGTGCTGAGCACTGTTTCAATGTGTATGCCAGCATTTGTTGGTACACTTTGTCAGTTTTCCAATAAATACTCAAAACACACACAGACAGACAGAATGTGGTAATCTCAGTACAAAGCAGGGAATTTGTCCTAAAATGCCCCTCAGCGACGGCCCCTGAAGGCTGATAGTAATCAAAGGCTAAATAAAAAATTGGATTGGACTGCACTTCATTATCCTCCAAAGGGAGAATCCACACAAAACAGACCAATCTCACTCAAGACATGCGTGAGAGACTTATTTAACAGCATAAATAAGGCTGAGAGTTTTGTTAAACCTAAAGTAACTTATTTAAGGAACAGGAAGAATGTAGTACATATGCTGTTGAGGACTGGAGGGAGCTTTAATGGGCATGACATAGACTGTAGTGTTGCATCAGACTGGCCATGTGTTATCACTCGTGACTTGTTTACAAAAACCCACAAGAACGAAACATTAAATGGTGCCAAAGGGCTGAAAATGTATAACACGGAAAAAGAAAAGAGAGGAAGAATGAAAAAGCAGTTTTTTCTCATTCTGCCCGCTGTGTAGTTCAGGGATCCTTGGAGAGATCACAAGAGCAACATGAGCCTCAGGACACATGTTAAAGCTTAATGTGTGAATGTGTGTGTGTGTCTGACGTCGCACAGCACTGTGAAACTCTGCATGTCGTGTAATGTTACTGTAGCCTCCATTCAGACGGTGCATGACGTCCACTCACACACCCACTCATTTCCTGTCCACGCTTCCATGATTGTCCTCCTTCACTTGTACTATTTCGGAATCCTTTCCTCTCAGTAAGTCCTCCTATTTCCAGCTGTTCTTTCAACACACAGTGTTGAGACACCCCGAGCAGACGGGTATATGCTACGCCATCAGAACCCCCACGTGGGAAAACATGACACTTGATAAGAAAGAATGTTGTTACATGAATGTTCAGAACAAAGCAGCGCACAGCTGCATTATTATTTCACAGCACCCGTTACAGTAAATACACCTCACACGCTTATGAAGCTGGTAATACAATGTCATCGAGCTTCTTGTTTGTTTGCCCTGAAGATGTTACACAAAGTAGTGCAGCTGCGTCATTGAGTCATTGACTTGAGCGTGTGCGCATAGACGATGATGTGCACAAACATATTTATGCAATAGAACTGCGATTTATCTCAGTCTTTACCCAGAAACTGCACTGGCTGCAGGCGAATTCTGGTACGTTTAATGAAAAAGTCTCTGCTCTGTCGCCTTGTCTTGTCAGGCCAAACAACCATCAATCTAAAACATCACCACATGTTTAATGTACACTGACAGTCTGTCCATTTTGGTCTCCCTCTTTACTTTATGAGAACTTGTATAATCTAATCTGCGACAAGACACTTGAGCAACGCTGGGAGCCATTCCTCCCTTACACAGTCGCAGAATCGCTGACAGTTTCAAGCGAAACAGTAAAGTTAACCTGCTGGTGATCCACCATGATCTATTTCCAGCTATGAGTCTGTTGCCCACCCCTGTTCTTATTCCTCACTGTCCAGACAGTGGCAGCATTTCATATGATGACTAATGCCCCTGTAAACTGGAGAGTGGAGTAAAATATAGAGAGAAAAAGAGTAGTCCAGCAGCCCAAATGAATTTAGCTGTCCAACAAGTAGATCAGTTTTTGGCAGACGCGCAAGGCGCATTGTATAGTTGGCATTATGATACAACGGGACTGCACAGGAGGCTCTGTGAGCTGCCAAATCTGCCCAGATGGTTTTACTTATGTCGCCGTCATAGAGGTCTTGATTTCAGCCATATGTCTGCTGTGAGATATTTTGTGTTTAGCACTGGCCTATTTTGCTGTCTATATCGCTGTATAAGATGGACAGAAGGCAGGCAGAGTTATATTAAGCTGAGAGATTTGTACGAGAGCTGGAGCCTGACTAATGAATTGACTGGGCCAATGTGCTGATAGAAGCTTATCGCTGTGTATGTCAACCAGTTAGTAACAAGACACTGCAGTAAAGAAAATGCAAAGATATGCTGGTGGTAAAACAATGAAGCAATTACATCTTCCAAAATTAAAACCTCATATTACACACACACACACACGCACACGCACACGCACACGCACGCACACGCACGCACGCACGCACGCACGCACACACACACACACACACACACACACACACACACACACACACACACACACACACACACACACAGTGTACTCACATTGTCATTGCAACCTTTGTTGTCTTCATATTTTGTCTCTATGTGGATGGAGAACTTGGGCAGGAATGAGCACTGTGGATAAAGAAAGAAAAATAAACAATTACATTACATAAAAAGCTATTGAGTTGAACCCAACTTATAGCTGTCGTTGTTTTACTGGCTTTAAAAGACTAAATAAAGAGAAAGTTAAACCTCCTTACTCCTGGTGATAATGCAGATGGAGTCACAAGATTTGGTTTGACGTCTTACATCTTTCAAAGTACTTTTACTGCATTAAGAATGACGGTTGACGCTGCTGTTGGAACCTTCTGTCTCTCCTTTGCAATTCAGGCTTTGATTACAATTTCTTTCTCTTTGTGAAAATTGACAAAAGCCAAGACAATTGTTGAGGCTTTTCTGATTTGTTTTTTTTTTCTTAAAACTGATCTTGGCACGGGTGGATTTACACTGACTCACACATGAACACAGAACGCACCCACACGTTAACAGAGACAATATCAGGCATTCTGTCACCACAGCAGTTTTGTCTTTCCCCTCTTATCCCTGAACCCTAAAGCGGCGTGACTCATGCATTTCTTACTCATGTGTCTTCAAAATGTGTCAGCCTGTTATGCCAAAGCTTCATGTGTTTTCAGGGGTTAATCACAGGTCACACAGGAAGCTCTGCTCATTGGCAAAGACATGTCCATTGGTGTGTGTGTGCGTGTGTGTGTGTGTGTGTGTGTGTGTGGGTGTGGGTGTGGGTGTGTGTGTGCATTTGTGTTGGGGTTGGAGGGGTCTGTTGATTCTGCTTTAACACTCATAAAAGAATTTTCCATGCCACCATATCCAATATAATTAAGTCCGAAATCACTGCCAATTTGGCAATTTGTGTAAATATGGTGCACAAAAAAAAGTAGAGAAACAGACATAGAGGGTACTTACTGTGTATTCTACAGACCATGGCAGGAGGTGAGGTCAGAGCAGAGGCAGAACACAAGAAAAACACCATTACTTACATGGCTTGTTCAGAAGGCCACAATGTAGGAAAAAAGTGCGACACATACAGGGACTGCATAGTGACTGTCACATATCTGATACCGCACATCTTCCCCGCCTCAGTGACTTTCTCCTCTACTTTCTCTAATTTGCTCTCATCACACAGAAATTCCCTTTTATCTGTATTCCTCAGCTTGTAAAACTTCTCCCTTAGATCAGGATCATTAAAGCACCACAGAAATGTGTTCTGATCTTTGCATTCCTGACTGCTGGCTGCTTGTAATGTTGGTGATGTGCGAAGGGAAGCTTATTCCACAGCCGCATTCATTGAAAGTCAGTGTGGATCAAAAGTGTTTACTTCACGGCAAAACATGCACAGTAAATACATGTCGGCTTCAGCGTGCTTTCCCACACGCCTTCCTGGCAAACTGATGGGGTGACACACAGAAAGCCGCCATGGTGTGACTGATCAGCGTGTCATCGTCACATCTGGACCGAGCTGTCTTTAAATGTGTGTCAGCGTTACAGACTGTGAATCTATGGTGTCGCTTGTGTTTTGTCCAGAGCTGCCATCAATACTATCACCTTTTGAAGTTAAAGGTCACATCTTATTGATCCATCCTTCCTCTTTTGTCTTCACAAGGTCTCTGATTTTTCACATTTCATTTACATGCTGCTTAGACTGCTCTAAAACCGCTGATTTTCAATGCTTCACACGTCCTTCACAACCGAGCATCGGAGCGCCCTGAATTATATTCTCTTTCCTGGAGGCGCCTTTTCTTTAAAATGGATTAACAAATGCGGGACCGTGTCAGAAGTGGATGCTCCACAAACATTGTGAGCGCTCATACTATCTTTTCGCAACTCCCTAAAAACATCCAGCAAAGCACTTATAGTTCTGAGTAAACTGTTTGGACTGAAAAAAGTACTTTCTGCCCACTGAAAAGCAGTTGAGAAGCTGACCTTTAAAAAAAAAAAAAAAACTGTTTGTGTTCATGTGACTGCAGCGCTAAACTATTCCAGCCCGAGCTACTGTAGGTTCTTTCTCTACACAGGAAGAGGGCTGGAGTGCTAACATAGGGCTCTTTTTGTCACAGCAGCTAAATGGATTTCATATAATGTTTGAGTCCAGCAAACACATTTGCTTACCTGTTATGGTGTAAGGGTAATAGTTCCATGCTTTCTCTGTCACGTAGAAGATTTTAGGAACCACTGCTCGAGCCCAGCTGGGTAATTTACTGCAGAGAGACATTGAGACAGACAGACATACGAGGGGAGAGACCGTGAGCGTGCAGCCTCAGAGCAGGGGTGGGGGTGAAATCGCTATCCTTATCGCAGCAATCATCAAAAACTTGTTCCACTTGTGAAAGGAAAATCTGCTCTAACATTGAAATCAAGATTTGGTGTGAAAAGAACGCTTCCAAAAGCTTTAATTCAGAGGAGATCAAACACGAACACACATTTTTCTCCATGGTACCTTCAGACTTTTAAGTTTTGTTTCTTTTTTTTACCTGCTGTGGTGTATGTCTTCATACTGACGTTTTAGCTGAAAGCTGAGCTCTCTTTTCAGAAACACTCTGTTCACATTCACACGGTTGCACACATCCACATCTGGAAACTGCTCAGTACAATCAGTGGATGGGGGTTAAGGGCCTTGCTCAAGGTTACCTCAGTGGCGCTACTGATGGAGGGGAAAGTGTCACGCTTTCACTTTCCTCCCCATTGACTGTGTTCTGTATTAGTTTGATAGTTACAGGACCAAGTGTTGTGTTAAAAAAAAAAAAAAAGTTTAAAATATTTAAATAAAATGGTGAAAAAAAAAAAGATTCTTTATTCTGGCAAATATGAGGATTTGCTGCTTTTGTTTGTCATGTATTAGGAAAGTGAACGTCTTTGGTTTTGGAATGTTGTTCTGATAAAACAACCAATTTGAAGACATCTCCTTGTACAACATGAGTACGACGTGATGGGATGGACGTTTTGTTGTTTCTCTGTTTTTTGACGACTGTCAACAATAAATCCATTATTCAAGAGAATAATCGTCAGACTAATGAGCAAACGCTTTGGGAGGTATGGTTTTTAATCCCTTGCTAGGAGTTAGATGAGAATATTGATACCACTCTCATGTCTGTGCAGTAAATATGAATCTGCAGCCAGTTAGCTTAGCTTAGCTTAGCGCAGACTGAAAACTGGGGGAAGCAGCAATCCTAGTTCCATCTACAATACCTGTGCTGAACTCTAACTTCCTGGAGTTCACGCTGGAAAAGACTCCAGGCTGCGCCTAGCCAAATAAAATATGTCTTTCAATGATCTTGAGAGCTGCTGCTAGGCAAATCTTTAGCTGTTTCACTTTGTTTCCAGTCTTTATGCTAAGCTAACCAGCTGCAACAGGTTCATATTTAACATACAGATATGAATCTTTGTAATATTCCCATTTTATTCTGTCAGTTAGACTTCAGCCCCTTCTGGCACCCTGAACCTCTGCATAACGTCTAGCATGTGTTCACTGTTCGTAGGGGCACAGTACACTGTGTTCTAGGGTTGGGCGGTAATCCGGTAATAAGGTATCCCACGGTATCTAAAAAAAACCAACGGTATCAGTTTCATTACCGTCATTAAAAAAATGCTGTGCATATAGGTCTGTAGGGATCTAACATAATTGTAGCATCGTCATAAGAAAAATGAAGTCCACTCTGTTCAATGTATCTGGTTGAATTTTTACTCGAGGAAAAGGTGACTGCAAAAGTACGTGTTAAGAATGAACCCGAGCAATCATACAGATGTTTTAACACAGGTATGTCCAGGCGCTCATTTAGGCGCATCTGAGCAGGGTACCGTTATCTCGTCCAAGCATACGGAGAAACTCCACTGTTGAAAACAGTTTTTCAGCTTTTTTCTGCTTGCTATTGTTCTTAGCTCTCATAAAAGGACAAAATGCAAATAAAACAGTAAAATAACACTTCGGGCTGCTCAGCAGAGTCCTCTGTGAGCGCTCTGCTCATTCATGAGACGGAGCGGTGAAACTAACTGCGTGGTTACGCCGGTCAATAGCTCAGCGACCCGCCCACATTCACCATAGAAACACCAATGACGATCCAGAAGGAAGTAAGCCCAGAGATAGGTTATTGCCTGAAGAGCGCTCCCTCCACTCTAGATACCACCTCCTCTTTATGTAAACAAGCAGGACCTTCGTGATTGGTCTCAAACTAACACAGAGTCATAGGGGGAGACATTAGTAGCGTGTTTTCGGGCTGGAATATAACTTTTGACCACAAAACAGCAAATTTAAGACAAACTTTATTATTTAAGTTTTTTCATATGATACCAGGCTTTTGTGGTTTGCATGAAGTGGTGAAATCAGCAGATATGCATATATAATTTCTTGGGGTATGAATTGTGTGTTGTTTGGGTAGCAGTGCTTGGTAGAGGCTTTAGCTGAGTTTCTCCCCGTCATTCTGGTATGCTACAAAGTTACGATTGGTGCTTCTTAGCGTGAGCACTGACTGTTTGAACTGCGCGCATGTCACGCTGCCCTGCAAAGTGATTTTTAATTAGTCACAGTAATACCGTATACCCCGGGAAAATGTGGGGAAGGTTTGACGGTATCAAAATTTGGATACCGCCCAACTCTACTGTGTTCATGCTTGACATTCTGTGATCTTGAACTCTGAACTCTGCCAAGACTATAATTGCGGCTGCACTGACAACTTATTTATGAGACGTGTCAAACACAGAAGTGCACAGGCTTTCATGAGCCTGCCTTCATCTGCACTTGCTTTGACTGACATGGAAAACAATTCCTTCAGGAGGACAAAAATGGCGCCCACTGCATCGTGACTGCTGTGAATAAAACCAGCCTTTGACGGTCACATTGTGTGAACGTTGGCAGGCCTGTTCACTCTCTCCCTCTCTTTCTCTCTCCCTCCCTCCCAACAAAAGAGACTGACACTCCTCCTACACCCCCATCTGTTGATTTCTCCCATTCCCTCCTTGTTCTTTTACAGATCTTTGCCAATAGCTGCTGCGAGGGAGCCCACGTTGCCAGGCGTGCAAGCGTGGTGGGTGGCTGCTGGGAGTTTTCACACCAAAGCCTGGGATTGTATTTAGAATTCTTTTTTTAAGAAAACCTACCGTAGTTAAGTTGAACGCACCCAAAGAAAGGCAACACTTTATTAAATCAGAAAATCAATGATCCCCTCTCCGCTCTTAAGGAAGGTTATTGACAAAACAGGCGTGGAATCGGTGTTCAGGTCGGATGGGATCAGGACAGATAGCGAAGTACAGCGTGAGGCAGATTGGGAGGGCTAATGGGGCAGCTGAAGTGTGACAGAATGAGTCCAGACTGAATTCCCTGCTGGTGAATCAAGAGCTAAATGTTTAGTTGTTGCAGAGCCAGATAGATGGCTAGAAGAATGGGGCAGAACAGTGCTGAGTTATGGTCAAATCTAAATTTATTTAACGTTGCCTGATGTGAAGTAGCAGATATTTCTTTTTTACTGAATTTACTGAATTTTTCATCAACCCTGATTTTACATTGCTGACCTTCCATTTTTCACTCAGTGAGTACTTTTGATGCACAGCTCAGATAGACATACACAGATTGCACGGGGCTGTCCTTTCATGCGTTTTTCAAGCGTCTTTTTGCATTCTGTCAGGGGAGCAAACAACCCTACGATTGCATTTTCTGGACAGGGCTGAAACATTACATGGGAAACTGCGGTGCTCACACACCAATACAAAGTGAGTGGTATTCATGCATCGACTCATGTTCATCCTGATAAATGAACACTTTATCTTAACAAAATGTCAGCTACTCTGGAAAGGTCAGTGTTTGTATTCTTTCTCTCATTTGTCTGTTCTGGCTTTCCCCCTCTCGCTTTCTCTCTACCGCCGTTCCCATCATAGGCAAAGACTTGAAAGCCAGCTGTTGAATGCCTGGCCTGGGGCGAGTTTCTAAGTGTACACACTTAAAAAACACAATCGAGAGTGAAACACAGACGGTGCAATGGTTTGAGGTGTCTAGGAGGTTGTCGTGGAACTGGTGTGCAAAGACAAAAATCCATATGACAGCCTCCTTTTCTTTGCTATTCAAACCATGATTGCTTTATTGTCCAAACAAAGCCGCGAGCAACTGTAAAAGCAGTTTTTCTGTGAAATTGTGGAACAGAGAGAGGAAACTGCATGAGACTGTCTGTGCGAAAGCCCAACTTATCTGTTTATCTGCTTGCTCCGTCTGCCTTCTTCCTCCTCTCTCCTCTGAAGAGCTGAGCTGTGCTGACTCAACATAATTAGTTCCCCGGCATTGCAAATGCTGACACAGGTATTTGTGCTCAAACAAATGGCCCGCAGCATCTCTGCCCGCCACCCGCCCCTCTCTATTCCCCCTCCCTTGCTCTTATTTTTTGTTCTTTCTGTCCCGCTGTCATTTTCCTTTCTTCTTCTCATATTCACCATCCTATTCTCTGTCATCTCTCCTTCATTTATGTGGGTCAGACTAAACTGTGTGTGGCAGGGTCACATGCAAAAACACATTATCAAAGGCTCACAGGATGCACGCAGGATGAGATGCATCAGTATGGGGTGACATATAACTGTGGATAAGTAACTCAGGGAAAGCTGAGTGTGTTTGCATGTGTGTATTTGTGCAAACCTGTACAGCCTTATTCAAGAATGTAGTGTGAGCCAGTTGATATATGATATAAGTGGTAATTTGCACTCCAGTTTTTTTCAGCTTTGGTAAAAATCATGGTGAAGGATCAAATTTGAGCTGAGCTGTTCTGAGTAAGAGGGAGTCCAGAAAGGAGAGATATAGTCCAAGGCGGTGAGCAAGCTTTAAGACCACAGGCTAAACATAAACGTCCAAAAATAATCATTCAAAGTAGCGACTGTTACTGAGCTCACTGCTGTAGTGTTTCACTTATGTTCTGCTGGCCAGAGGACTCTAATAAAGACATCATATACACTGTGGAAGCTCTCATGAAGTGGCGACAGGTTTAACCCAGCAGACTGAATGAACTGCCTGTAGAGGCTGTACGGGCACTCCACATTCAAATGAGTGTTCGACAATGAACTAGAAAAGACTTTTCCTCTGACCTGTTGAGGTAGACTCGTTTCTCTGTGAACTGCCCTTGGCCGTGAGCCGGGTCTTCATACGGTTCATTCTGGACCACCTCCACTCCTTCCCCTCGATCGCTCTGCTCGTGGCTGTGTTTACTGATCATGTACAGCTGCCCAATCCGGTACTGGGAGATAAAACACACAGACAGGACAAGTTCATTAACTTTCGTCAGACAACAACCACTTTAGGAAACTTTCAATCATATTCCATGTTCGAATTTCCATTTTTTTCAGATTCCTTAAAAGAATTCCTCATGTGATGTGAACGAAAGCCAGAGAACAGCTACTTAATGGATTTGTGCTGGGATTGTTTTTTTTCGTCTGCTGTTTCCACATTTTGAAGTGTTTCCAGTTGGAGTTAGCCTGCATCAGATCTTAACAGGAGTCATGTAACTATGGGGAGCCATCGAAACAGAATAATATAATAAGATATTCTGTATTTTGCATCAAAGTAAACCAATGCTCTGCTCTTACTACGTCCAACAATAAATACACATACATTTTTTTTTGTCTCAACTGTGCATTTGTGGCATTTAGATACATGAAAATCTTATGCAACTCTGAAAAAAGTAGCAGGGAATAACACTAACAACACTGATAGTAATAAAAGACAATAGTAGAATAGTCATCGTGTCATTTTTTATTATGTTTTTGCTTCTTTTGTCAAAGGCTCAATAATGATGTCTGCCATACCTTCACTATTAGAGAATATACATAAATGGTGCAGTCCGACTTTCTTTCATCATAAATAAAAATTTCAGGATTCTTTATTTCTGCCCCAAGGCCAAAATACAGAGAGAAAGTCCTCCTCCACAAAGTAAAAAGCAGATGTTTGTGTGAGTTTCATCATGAATTGCCTGCCTGAGTGTTGCCCTGTGTCAACACTCCGTCTTTATTTATTGCCTTGTTTTCCAGACTTAGTTGAGCAAAAGGTCAGAAAACAAAATAAAGTCAAGCTTCTGCAGCAACAACACTTCTTCAATAATAGGCCGGACTTAAAATGACGGTGGCATTTGTACATTGTACGTGTTCGTTTAATTAAATACTCCGGCCATGCAATAACAGCTTTTAGTTTCCGATGCCCCACAGCTTGTTCACTTCATTCAAGCAATAAACTGATTAAACGCAGCACTTCTGCCTGCTTTTGATGTTTAATCTTCATATTCTAAATCCAAAGCTTCTGTTGGTGACAAAAGAGCCAGAAAGGAGGAGGAAAGATATGGAAATGAATGAACCCGGAGCTGACTGAGAGACTAAGGAGCATCAAAGGAGGGCAACTTGAGGAGTTGTAATGAGAGGGAGGGGCTGGAATTAAATTAAATTAAAGAGAGTAAAAGGAACACAAGTGGAAAATTCTGACAACAGATTGTTAAGTAAGGGAGCAGGAAGATGAGGAGAAATTAGATGTAAAGGGCAAGAAAAAGATGGCTTGATGACAGCCAGTGATGCTTATAATCCTTTTATACATTACAGGCTGTGAACAAGTGAAGCTGAACTCTGTTCTGATGGCTTCCTCTTCCCTCTGCGCTCCTCTCCCCCACATGTGCTTGAGAATATGGCACTGCTAATGAAGGAGAACTAAATCAACTGTATTCCAGTGGTTTCCACACTCTTTCCCTGACCTTTATTTGACATGGCTGTTGGCTGTGAAATAATGTCCTGGGAAAAATGTAAGGTGCTCGCATAAAATATCTCCCAAAGGGCCTCAAAACGGAGTCAGTGCCTCGCTGCCATTGGAAATCTCTGATGAATACGTGTATTTTACAGGTACCTGCTAAAATAAATGAAATAATTATGTAAAGCCCTGCTGGTCATTAGACCAAGCCTAGTAGAAGGATGCAAAACCAAGCAGCTATATCAGATCCCATCATGGGAGGATTTGCATAGGTAGGATATCTGCGGCTTCCAGAAAGCTGGTTTTAACACTTGCACGGCGCAGGCATGTATGCAAACTCTTGCAAATTTAAAAGCAGTACGCACAGTCCTGCACACACGTACAGTGCGCAGACACACAGATGTGCTCAAAAGCATTTTGTACAGTTCCTCTCGCTCAACATAGTAACCACTGGTCAATGGAACGCTCTTGGATCCAAAAATTACCAAGCAATGAATGCTGTATCAAATACCACAGACCGCCTGAAGAAATGTGTCTCCTACACTCACGTTCCTCAGTTATACATCACCAAACTTCTACCCCGTTATGTACACGACCTATGCATTAAAGGTCACAAACCCAGCTGTAGCACCTTGGCGCCATGTCCTCTGTGGTAGTGCAGACGAGTTTCACTGTGGAAAGGGCAGCGGCACTATGACTCACTCACTCTGTATCAATTCACTTCAAGGCCCCCAGTCTCTAGACAATGGTGTATATGCAAGATTTGTGATGGCAGAAAACGACACACTCTTTAAGAAAAAACAACACCAGGCCGCAGAGGGTTGTCTGAACACAGAATTCCCCAACTGGAAAGCCAGACAGAGCAGCAGGGTAAGATCAGAGACAAATAGCTAGGAAGACACAGGGTGTTTGGCCGGCCTCCACCACAACAAGGAACCTGTCATAAAAGTGTTTTTCCCACTTTATCTGTCGACTGGTGTAAATTGACTACACAGTGACAGCAGTGAAGACCCACAGTAGCGAAGGGAAATCTCTGAAAGTTTGACTCAACCATCAGTAAATTTACCTGTAACTATTGTGACAACAATTTGTGGTTTTAGAGGGAGTTACAAGTTGTAACCATTGGTTGGCGAACAGCTAATCGCAGGATGTATAAACTGTTGTTCTTCCAAGAATCATTACAGCTCGAACAGTATCTGCCCAAAGTTGCATTTTTCATTTGCATGACAGGTTAATCAGTGAGCTTTAGATGTTTGGTGGACTTTTTTTTATTTGGGACAGAGCCAGGCTAGCTGCTTCCCCTTGTCTCCCGTCTTTATGCTAAGCTAGGCTAATCACCCACCAACATCAGTTCCATACCAAACACAAAGACACAAAGGAGAGCGTTATCAATCTTTGACAGTCTTTGGAAACAAAGTGAATGAGTGTATTTTGTAAAATGCTAAACTCAAAAACCTTAAAGCCACTTAGGGCAGCAGAAACAAGCAGCGAACACAACACTCACATATTATTCATTACAGCAGTATAAGTGGATACTGCAAACTTGTGAGCAAACAGTTCCCTATTTACACTTTCAGCAGATGAATAGCAACATTAGCATCAATTTGGAGTCCAGTATCAACTCTTCTTTTCACTCTACCCATTCTTAAGGTTTTTGCCTGAAAACAGTACATAAAACTTAAACAATGAGCTGCAGACTGCATGACTGCACAGTCAGATGCTAATTCTCCGCAGGTTCATTCAGCGCTACAAGCAACCCCTTTCAGATACAAGAGGTCATGTCTTTTTAATAAATTCTGAATATTAATAATTATAACATTAATAATAATTATCATTATAGAGGTTTTAACAGCCACTTGCGCCCACAGTTTCCTAAACCAACTTGGAGCAGTGGAGCAGAACCAACCAGCCACTTAAAAAGTTCAGTAGAAGTTGGTAAGTGCAGGGCTGTCATGTTGCAAGATTATGAAATGCATCAAGCAAAAGCACATTTTTGGCACTCACAGCACAGCTAAAGGACATTTTGAGTGTCGGCAGAATGAGCCCCGAGGTGACCCGTGCACAGTGTAAGGCTCTGTACGGCAGTTCTGAGAGCAATGGCCAATCATCACATATACTGACTATATGTAAGCGCACTGCATTTATTCAATAAAAACAAGGTCGGTTTGTGTTCTCGTGATCAGACTTGGAAGACTTGCTGGTTAATGAAATCTGCCAGAAATGTGTTCATTTTTGAGACAGTTCAGTGAGTCACAATCAATTAATTAGGAGGAATGTCAAGAGGATGAGCACTGAAAACGTACACGCTTTCAAATATGTACAAAGCCAGACATGGTGGAGCTGATGTTAGAAAAGCTTATGTAATTCAGCGTTTAAAACAGAAAAAGCCTTCTGCCTATTTGTGTGTTAATTTATTAATGCAGCATACATGAGCTGATGTTATTACATTACCTCTCTCATCCCTTGGAGAGTATACAGTAGCCGGCCAGAACAGATTGCATAACATGTTCTTTTTGCTTCATCCTCAGTTATGTCAGTCTCTCCTCTCTTAAACGGCGGCCACATCAGCTCCGTTAATAAAAGTTCACCTTTTCATTGAAGTCTCGAAAGCAAAGGCAGTGTTTCTAAAAACAGCTCTGTGCTGTGGTGAGTGCGAGCCTGCCAGGTTTAGAGCTACTGTAAATAATGCAGACGCGCTCCATCCCTCTTCTTCGTGTCACATGTGAAATGAGGGAAGTGAGTGGTGTGGACTGAAAGACACTGAGGCAGAGGACAAGCTGAGGGGGGAATTAAAAGGGGGATCAGCCGTTTTGTTTTTGTTTTTTTTTTGTGAGTCCTGTGCATGTGAGTGAGGACAAAGTTGCAGAAAATGAGACACAAGTACAGACAGACAGAAATAAAGACACAAGGTTACGGATGCAGCACAGTGTGACATCAGCCTAATTTAGCATCCCTTTAGACAAGAAGTGTCCTTTTCCGTTCATGTCGTCATCGATGAGCTGTAGCGGTCATGGACTTCTAAAAATATCAAGGCCGTGCATATATTACCTCTCTCTTATCAGGGCCGGTGCGATGATTTGAAATGTTTGAGGACACCGTGATGAATGTGCTCGACCATGAACAGGCAAAAACAGTACGCTCCATATTAGGGAAGGATTGCACAACAACGAATGAAAGCTTGCACTAACTGGCTGAATGGCCCTGTTATTTTCCCACGTCAAAGCAAAACAGGCAATCACTTCAGAGAACGCTGCAGTGCTGGAGTACTACTCACTCCGTCTCTTGTCTAGAATCTTCACAGCATGATTGATCGTTTAGCGACATGACGCAGCCAGCACAAAGAGGCCAGTACTTGTCTGCTCTTTATTCAATTTGTCTGATGATGAGGTGCTCTGGGTTGTTGTTGCTCATTAATCAGAGCCAATAAACTAGAGTGTGTTGTCATTATCACCCTGTATTACAGGGTTCTAGGTTGTTTTAACCCAAACCCAGAAGCCTTCATTGAAACGGGTGTGAATTCACAGCCGACAACTGTGTCGTGCCTGAGCGTCTTCAGACGTGAACTACTTGTAATTTCCACATTTTACAAAAATGATAAATAATAGTGTGTGATTTGAAGGTCTTGTGTGTGCGTTTCACATTGTCTTTGAATGGAATCATTGTGAGAAATACTGGTCTGCCATGTATTTGCCCTCAGTGTGTTTACATTGCACAAATACAGCTGAGGCACATAGATTCACTAGCTACTGCAAGTTTTGACTAACAATGTTCCTAAGCACTAATTTCTCTGAAGTTTAAGCTCAAGGTTAAACTTAGATTAGTCCACTGGTTTAAAAGTCAGAAAATTGGGGACAATTGAATCTATAAGGTTTGACATTTTCCAATAAAATATTGCATATAAGAGCCATTTAAAACCATTCCTCAGTAACCAAACATCGTAGCCTCGACATGGCGACTAGTTGCACACGTCCCTCGTTTTGACAGCCTGTTATCCAGCCGAGTTCGATATTTATAGCTGCAGGGAGGGTTTCTGAGTCAAAGCAAACTGGATTTCAGTTTCTTTAACTAAATAATATTCATCTGGGCTGTTGGTGAAGTTTAAATACTAGTTAAGTACACAAGGCTTCATGCCTGGCGTCATTCTGTATGTTCCAGAGTTTCCAAATTCTACAGCCCGCTGTTTATCAAGTGCTAACATTTATCCTCTTATAAAACCACTTTGCAGGAAGTAGGAATATTTTCTTTTTCCACACAAACACATAATCGACTTCCTGGGCCTGAGCTCAGGTGACATTGTTCAAATGACATTAGATCATCAAAGTGTGTTTTTAATAAACCTTCTAACGTGCATTTGCATTCAGCATTTCTGGGACTCACACACCCCAGACACACATCTGAAGTCGTTTAAATTATTCACACATCAATCATTTTTCAATTTCCCAATCCAGTTCATTTTCATCTCATTTATTGCTGCCCACCTGAAGTGTTAATACGTAAAAGGACGGGCCTTGCCCAACCATTGAGAAAGGCATTAATTCACTGCAATCTCAACAAAACTTCAAACACAAACAGTTCTATTCATTAACAAAAAAAAAAGAAAAACAAACCTGTGCACACACTGCTCACATTTCTAGCGGCTTAAAAAGGTCTAGACTAGCTGTCAGACAGCCAGACATACCGCTGGACTGGAAGAACACAATATGAATAAACAACACTGCAGCGTTAAGCTGTATCAATCAATATGTGGTTCTATCTGGACTCCCTCAGCATTGCTGTGCAGTCGATAATGCTACAGCACCATCATGAAGAAGGTGGAGCGGGGGGGCAAACAAGGAGAAGAAAGAGTTCAGAGGCATCGCTGTATGTTCAGCAAAGCTGCAGTACTGTTGCTGAAGGGGCAAGAAGGGAGGAAAAATGAGTGGATAACAGAGGAAGAATGTAAAGAAATGGAGAATCAGCAGATATGGAGAAGAGGATGGGAGGAAGACAGGAGGATGGAGAGAAAGGGGAGGAAGGGAGGAGTTATGAGTACAGGCTGCATGTCGCTGTATATCACTACATTTACAGGTCTCGGTGCGCAAGCGGTGGAAGAAGGAACTCAAGTGAGTGAGAGCAATAAACTCAGACAGGTGGGAATGGATAGAGGCAAGAGTAGAATGATTTTCTGTCCACGGAGAGATGATCTCCCTCATTATTCTGCATGACAACATCACCCATCAAACATACGGAGGCCACAAGTACTCTGGCTTCACTTCACACTCAGACAAACACAGTGATGGAAGCGTTTCTATTTGGCTTCTGTGTGAAGTGAGACCTTGCCCTGAGTGGCAAACACTGAATCAATCACTACTTGTGACAACAGAAACAGTTTAGCAACCTGAGTTCAGTCTATTGTTGTTGATGATGAGCTGCAATTAGTTCAGTTTGTCTACTGAGAATTGAAATCTGTGTATTTAATGGTTTGTTGTTTTACCATTATACACATGGTATTTTGTTGGAGTTGATGTCATTTAACACAGGTGGCATGGGATATGTTGTGTGTACAGTTGAAATCAAGTGGAAACCACATCCATCCAGACAGAGGCATTGGTAGATATGAATAATCAACTGGATATTATGACGTTCAACTATCATCATCAATGGTACCATCAAAAATGGATGTTTCTAAGACGCCCTAAGGTTTCATATCAGAGTGAGTTTCTAGAAGGCAGCAAACAGCTCAGGGCTGACCTAAAGCTGCGCTACCATTGTATGTGACATTTCTAAGTTCAGACCCACATTGTTTGATCATTCAAACATACGAACACACGAACAAATTTTGTTTTATGGGTGGTAATTAAATTTGTGTTTACCAAAGAGACACTGTGATCCATCATTGGCTGAGTAAGACATATTAAGACTAATTAGTGCAAAATGGAAGGCTTCCACCAAAAGGTGGCAGTAATGACTCAAGGAACTAGCTACATTTTCCTAAATAACAGAAGACGTTCCTCGACGCAAGATCTTTAAACCCTATTCAGCTTGTATTATTGTTATTTTCTAGGAATTCCACATTACTTTTTATGGCTGATGATGCAGAACAGATGACTTGCATACAGAGGTCCTCCACATCAGCCAAAGAGTCTTATGAACAAGTGTCACTGAGGGCATAATTTACCTGCAGTCAATGAGCACTGATCCTCAGCATCCAGGTCAGCACACCTCTCTATTTGAATGTCAGCGTGAGGTAATAGCTACACTAATAGCTCCGCTAATCTCTGTGTTCCACTTGTTGAAGGCCACATTAATGCCCCGCAGGCCCACCACGACAGCCCAACAGCGAGACCACTTCATGCTTGGCAGGACCTGAAACTCAACTTGCGAGAGCAACTTCAGGAGGGAAAAAAGAAACCTTTCTTGCCCCAGAGCTCAAGTACTATTGATGGCCAAATTTCTGCCAGAAAGAGTGAAATGGGGATGACGACTGAAGAACAAAAATAATCATTGGCTCACAGCTTGTGTAAATGAGCTCAACGTGCTTTCCTTTTCTACCCAGTGAATGAGTCAGTGTGAGAAGCACGTATGTACACGGTGCTATTTAAGATCGCATGCTGAGGACCTGTGGTAACACGAAGCAGAAAGGTGGGCTTTTCTTTATCAATGGCTATTTTAAAAACATCAGCAGCAGTTTCTTTGAGAAAATAGCACACCTACCCACACGCAGCCCACACAGGAAGAGTGTTGGACTCTTAATAAATACACCAGACCCCTTCCTTCCTCTTGCGGAACAAGGTTCAAAGCAGTGGAAAAACAAAAAGGAAAAAAATGTTACAGCAATGTTTGTTTTTTTTCCATTGAAATTCATTCTGTGCTGCAGATCATTTTTATAGTCTGTATTTTGAATGGGTGTCATATGCCTGTCTTCAGATGGTGGCCTACTGGATCCTATTTCAGAGCAGAAATCTCAATGAGCTCCTGGAGAGTTGGTGCCACCATCAGTCTTACTTTGGCCATTTGTTTGCCTATTATGTTGTTTGTAGTTGTTTGTTAATGGTGGTGCTTTCATAAGAATCTTGCTTGTGGTGCCCCCATTATAAATTTTAGATCTTACAGCTGTCTCTAAAAGACTCAGGCAACCCAAATGGCCACAGTCTAGAGCGCTGTAAAAGTTATTTATGTTACTGCAACAGCAACAGTAGCTACAACCCACACACCTCTATAACAACTAGCAATACCACCATATAGCTCTACCTGTAAGTCGCTCTAAGCAGTCATGGTGTGAATCAAATTGAAACTATCCTCAGTAAGATAACAAAGATTAGCAAAATCATACAACAAAGTGACTTTGATGTCATGTGGCCAGAGTTGATGCTCGGGCAGGTCATGATTCCCATCAACAAAAACAAATGAGTAAATAAATTTATGGGGAAATCTTGAACATCAAATAATAAGAAAACCCTGGTGCTTTATTACTTCTCTCTAAGCAGCCCCCCCCCCAACACACACACACACACACACACACACACACACACACACACACACACACACACACACACACACACACACACACTCTCAGCCCTTCATACTGATGGATTGCTGCATTAGCAGGGCGATAGTGGCTTGAGTAATGGAGGTGGTGGGTGGTGGGAATGTGGACAAAGGTGCAGCATTAGAGCAGACTGAGCTGACCAATATCAGAAAACAAGGGGGAACGTGAGAAGAATAACACCTCTTTCACTGCTGGAACCCACCAACAGTTCTTGGATGGGTGTCCAGTTTTCACCACTTGCCAAAGGTGGCACCACTGCTGGAGAACAGCGGACAGCACTGACTGAATTCTCACAACATGTAAATTGGCAGAGAAATCCCTTCAAAAGGATGATACTGATTTCTCAGGTGATCCCTGGGTAAATGCACAGACCGGGTGACCTTGCTGGCCACATGAGATGGTGATTTGTTAAGACACCCTAACCATTTATTGTTGTCCCCATGAACGCTGTTCATTCCTATCCCCCAAGAAGTGTCAGGTCCAACAAATACTCCCCATATCGATTAAATAAGAAAAAAAAAATGTTTTTAGTTGCGTGACAAAGCACATTTCACATGATCATATCGATTTTAGCTTAAGAATGCTCTCAATCCATAAAGGAACACTGGACAAAGTTGATATACATTTAAAAAAAAAATCACAAATATCACCTCTGCTCTATGTAGCTAGGATTACACAGGTTGGCAGCCTTGCCTACATCCATCTACACACACACACACACACACACACACACACACACACACACACACAAATGCATACATGCACAATCCCATACTGCTGGCACAGCTATGCGCCCATCACCTTGCAGTTTCATTACCTATGATGGCAAAGGCACACACACACACGGCCACACACACGGCCACACACACGGCCACACACACACACACACACACACACACACACACACACACACACACACACACACACACACACACACACACACACACACACACACACACACACACACACAATCTTCTTCCCCTGTTCTGTGCACATTTAATCAACTGGGCGGCAGTGTGCAGTGAACTGGGCTGCTCTCTCCAGATAAGATTATCCTTCAGCTGTAGGCCTGACAGTCAATAGGTGGACCAGGAGTGTAATTAGTGTGTGTGCGTATGAAGGCAAGACAGAGTACAGAGAAAGGGCAAATGAACAAGACAACAAAAAGATGGTAAAGATAGTGATTGAGTGAGAGAGAAAATGACAAAGACAATTTATCGGTGTTGTTCAGCCTGTACAATCTGAGCAGCATAAACACAAGAAAGCAACGTTCAGGACAGAGAAACGCCTGCAGTGCATCTCTGTTCTACTCTCCACAGGTAGCCTCGCGTGCACAGAGTGAGCTGCACAGAGTGAGCTGAGGGGGGATTTCAAATTTGCATGAGAAAAGGAAAAGTATGTGTTTGTCAGTGAAGACTTGGTTGTCTGTTTGCACCTGCTTATAACAAGAAGGGCACAAGAGATTGAGAAGGTAGCCTGTCCTCACCAGAAAAATGGCAGAATCGTCTCCGCAAGTAGCTTATTAAGATCCACATTTACGTGTATTGTTGGGCTGCGACCTCTAGTGGCCGTAGCAATTATGACTTCTATAGTAATAATTACGAGGAAGAAAGGAGGAAGTTAGGTAAAGTCATCTAAAGAGCAAGACTGCGTATGGAGGAGGTGAGACTGCTGTTCGAGTCCCACGTGAAAAAGAAAGTCAACATTGACTTATTTTAATGTACTTAACATATGTAATAGCAACATTTTTAAGCCAAACACGACCTACATATTTGCCTAAACTTAACCGAGTACTTTTGTTGCCTAAAGCTAAGGAAAGTGCGACTGTTGCACAATGTCAATGCCCTGCAGACAAAGGTCTGGTACACCTGTCGCTGGTACTCTGTGTGCGAACAGGCGTGCTGATGACATTGCACAACTGTAGATACTTCGTATCCTTTTCTGCATGCCTGTACATTGCTTTCCATTCTTTCATTGATGTTGTGGATATGACCAAATACATATAGTATTAAATATCAAAGAAAAAACAGACATCATTATGGATGAGTCCTCTCCCTCCTCCTCCTCCTGCACACTCTACCCAGGTGCCACCCGTTGCCTAAACCAAACAAAGTATTTCCAATAAGTGAGACTAACACAGACAAATGTGCCACATGTGTGATCGCTGAACTGTGATAGACATTATGAAATTAAATTTAATGTGTTTCCGGTCTCTGTCTTGCTCATCAAAGCAAGTCAACAATGTGTTTTGTCAAAGTTGATCTGCTGTTCTGGATAATTGAGGGATGGATTGTGTTTACACAGAAGTCAAACCTCTGGTGTTTTTACACTGCATGACGACATGCTCAGTATCTGCCAATACAATATAACAAAGCAATCCATTCATTTTTATACAGCAAAATGGATTCGGATCATCGATTTTAGCATGCTAACATTTGCTAATTTGTGTTAAGCACAAACTACAGAAATGCAATCACAGTAGCAATGCATTCAATAGCGGTTGAGACATTTCTCTCTCTTGGTGGTGCCAGATTAAGTCAGTGGATCACCAAAGCCAGCAGGATTCGTCTTTTGGAGCCATGAATGTTTGTTCAAAATTTAATAGGAATCCATTCAACAGCTGTTCACTTTCCTAAGAATACACCTTTGTATTGGATTGAGGCTAAACATTGTCTAATATACTGCATGGCGAAGTATCCGCACATTAACTATAGTGAAAGGGTATTAATACGTTACAAATAGAAAATATTGAATCCAGGTTAATCTCAGATTATTGATTACTTCTCAGTGTCATTGCAATCACGCACAAGATTTTAAGGGGAAACAACCACTGAAATTTCACATTTGAATGGGAACTGTATTTCAAAAACAGATTTCAACTGGTGTATCTTGATTTTGATGGCCGCTCCCTTGACCTTTATGTGAAATAAACTGTGCCCACCTGTGATTCAACCTGACACCTGTCAGCTCCAAGTTCCTGCTAATGTGGGATAAAGTGCTGGCCAGCTGAGGCATACACCCCGGTCACACGCCTCTCCTCAGACAGACCTATTAATCACCTGAACTATTATTATTCATCGTATCGTCACAGATCAGCACACACAGATGATGCACACTGCACAATTATACATACAAATCCAATGCCAGAGACAGTCAGAGGGATGTTTTCCTGTGGTCATGTTCTTCATGACAACACGAGGACGAGCATCACAATATCATATTCATGGAAATTACTGGATTCTGATCTGGACTGTTTTCAGAGAACTGCACGACTTTGATGGAGCATCCAGATCATCACTCTAGATTGGATGCAGTTTGGCAGATAAATACGGAGTACAAGAGGTAATCTATCACAGGAAACCTGCTGTCCCAGAAGCAAACAAAGCATTACAGACGTGCCAGTCAACTTGGCTGATATTTCCACTTTCAAATTTCCCTTAACATCAAATTCGAATGCTGGCTCGTCAGGATAATGTTATACCTGTCTGGACTGAAGAAAGCTTCTAACAGCAGAGGTAGTCCAGTCAAATCCCCAGCTTGTATGGAGCTGGGCAACACATTTAGCTGTTGGCATTGAGGTGAAGGTCATGGAAGTTGTGCTATGAATTGCAGATGGGTGCCCACAGCTGCTGCAAGCTGTGTGTGTCACAAGAGAGCGGTGTGAAGAGCACTCAGCAACATGCCACCGTGTTCTGTGTGTGTGTGTGTGTGTGTGTGTGTGTGTGTGTGTGTGTGTGTGTGTGTGTGTGTGTGTGTGTACGTGTGTGTGTGTGTGTACGCTTGTGTGTGGTGCTTGGAGTGGGGTAAAGGGGGGCAGAACATATGCTCAGTGCCCCATGTGTCATTGGATTTTCAAAGTGGGCAGATGCACTATACATACATCGACTTTGTGTGTGTGTGTGTGTGTGTGTGTGTGTGTGTGTGTGTGTGTGTGTGTGTGTGTGTGTGTGTGTGTGTGTGTGTGTGTGTGTGTGTGTGTGTGTGTGTGTGTGGATGAAAGCGAATGTGGTTACTTTCTGAGTGATCTATATTGTGTATTCCATTGTATGTCCCACACACACACACACACACACACACACACACACACACACACACACAGAACACCTTTTTCCTCACCCACCTCCATTTAACAGCAGCACTGACACACTCACTTAGCACCAATGCTTCCTCTACACCGTTTGTTTTTTTCCTCCACCTGAACCTCAGTGTCACAGAATCTGGCACATTTTCTGTCATTTTCACAGTTTGAGTGATTATTTAATTGACTGTACTCATTACCTGATCACTGAGTGCGCACTCAGACCAATTAATTCATGCCAACCCACATTTGCTACCATAAAAAGATGGCTGTGGAAGGCTTTTGGGAGAAACATGAATGAGGTAAGTGGCTGCTATGAAATTGCACGTTTGTTTCGATTTCATTAAATAATAAAAATGAAAATGAGTCGTCAAAAGGTAAATTACATGTCTTAACAGCTTTGATCCTGCTGACAGTGATTCTACATGACCTCTGGAATTTTCTTTTGCTTTATAACACTTTCTTTTTTAATCAGGAGTACCTGTTAAACACAAATTTATACAACAAGCTCTGCCTGAAAGAGACAAATGTGAATGGAGGGGAGCTCAGGATGTATCTGAGATGGAAAGCAATCACTGAAGATTAATTCATTATTTCTTCCCAACATGAGGTTGGGAATGATGATTGACAGGAGACGAAGCACAGACACACAGTGTTATTTTAAAGCTTTCCTCTAATCTTAGTTTTTATTCTCAAGGATTACTGGATCGCTTTAGATTAACTGGTCAAAACTGGGAGATGAGTAGCGAGGAGGGGTCCCACAAAAACACTTTCAATTTCACTGGCTACAAGCCAAATAAACATTGCTCATATATTACAATATATAACAGAGATATATACTCAGACACTAACACACTGCAGAACAAGTTTATGCTGAATACATTATTAGACAAAGACAATGAGAAAACAATATTTTCTACTATTCCAATCTTCCCAAGAGGAGCTTACTGCAGCCGTCACTGTGGGATGGCACGAACTGGGAGCTTGTTACTGGAAATTATCTCATGATGAGAGATGATTCGGCGATGATGATGCCCTGTTATGACTTAGGCTTGGGTGCGGTTGAATTATCATTCAAGAGGGGTCTGAAAATGAGGAACAGGCTCAAGACATTTATGCAGGTCTCCAGTCTGACAAATTTGTGACAGGGCTTGACTCTTAATATTGTAGAGAGATGTGAAGCAAAAAGAAAACTGATACGATGGGATGGGGGGAGGCAGGAGGTAGTATGAAGAGGAAAGAGGAAGACAGGACCCAGCCAAACAGAGAAGAGTGAGGGAGATAATGAAAGAGAGAATTAAATGAGAGAAAAGACCTAAACCAAGACAAATGACAGGAGCGATGGAGCAAAAAGGAATCTGAAAGACAGACAGCAAGCAAGCGAGAGATACTCTACATTAAAGTGGGAAAGTGAGTATTTCATGGAGAGAGAATGAGACACTGAAAAACAGGTGAGACAGCAAATGATGGAGAAGCAAGACATGGAGTGGGAAAGAGTAAGAGAGCGACTGAATAAAGCATAAGCGGGAAGTAGCGAGAGACAACTGAACCGAGGAGGAAGAGGATGCACAGGAATAGGATCCTGCAGAGCTTCCCTCCTTGTCCTTACTGGACAACGCAGGGACTGTAAATCCCTCACGAAACTTGAGAGGATGTAAACAAACCATTAGCCCTGTTCTACCAAAGGGACAACCATCCTCCTCGACAAACACACACGCGCACACACACACGCACACACACAAAAACAGGAGCGTACACTGACATACATACAGACAGGTGTGAACGACATGCTCACCTTGGTGGCACATATGCAAACCAATATGCATGCCTGCCAGAGAAGTATATATAGTACACACATACATACGCACACACACCCACAAGGACACTCTAAATACATTCTCTCCCACAGATTTGACCCTCACTGCTACTCTGTCCTTTTTGTAAATGGGACACAGATCGTTTTCTTAGGCCTGTTCTGATCGGCCAACAAGGAGCTGATTAATCGGCCTGATTTTTCCATAAATGTTAAGAGAAAAGTCAGTACAGTAATACACAGAAAAGGGTGTGTAAATGTAAATCACTTATCACTGAGGCGGGATAAGATTTCCACCAGACCATACAAGGCTGACAGAAACTGTATCACAGTTAAAATCCACAACATGCTGCCTTGATACTCTGCCAACAAACTTTTTTTAAAATGTTTTTAATTGCATAGCTCCAGATGTGTTGCAGATAATAAATAATTCTCTTCAGTCCGGTCAGTTTCCCCAGGCCTTGAAAACTGCAGTAATAAAACCTCTCCTAAAAAAGACTAATCTGGATGCTTCAGTAATAAGTAACTACAGGCCAATATCAAATCTTCCCTTTCTAGGAAAAATTATTGAAAGGGTTGTTTTTCAACAAACACATGCTTTCATGATGCAACAATTGTTTTAATGCATTTCAGTCTGGATTTCGTCCACACCACAGCACTGAGACTGTACTTATCAAAGTTTTAAATGACATACATCTAAATAATGATGCTTCCAAAACCTCAGTCTTAGTATTATTAGATCTCAGTGCTGCCTTTGATACGGTTGATCATGACATACTTCTTGACAGACTGGAAAAGTGGGTGGGACTTACTGGCACTGTACTACACTGGTTCAAATCCTATTTACAAGATAGAGACTACTTTGTGTCAATTGGTGAGCATGTGTCTGAATGAAAAAAGATGATGTGTGGGGTGCCACAAGGGTCCATTCTCGGACTACTTCTTTTCAATATCTACATGTTGCCCCTAGCTCAGATTATGGAGCATCATAATATTTCTTATCATACTTATGCAGATGATACACAACTTTATATTTCTGTGTCATCACATGACTGCAGTCCCTTACTTTCACTGAGTGAGTGTATTCATCAAATCAATGAGTGGATGTGCCAGAATTTTCTTCAGCTTAATGCAGATAAGACAGAAGTGATTGTTTTTGGCCCCAAAAATGAAAGGTCAAAGATCAGTGCTCAACTTAACTCCATGTCACTGACAACAACAGATAAAGCCAGAAATCTTGGTGTAATTATTGATTCGGACCTGAATTTTAACAACCATTTAAAGCTGATTACCAAATCAGCCTACTACCACCTGAAAAATATAACCAGAATCAAGGGTTGTCTGTCCAAAGAAGACATGGAAAAACTTGTTCATGCATTCATTTTCAGTAGGTTGGACTATCGCAATGGAGTCTTTACTGGCCTAAACAAAAAAATCAATTAGGCAACTACAGCTGATCCAAAATGCTGCTGCACGAGTCCATACAAACACCAGAAAAATGGACCACATCACACCAGTCCTCAGATCACTACATTGGCTTCCTGTGAGTCAAAGAATAGACTTTAAAATCTTACTGTTGGTCTATAAAGCATTAAATGGTCTAGGACCACAATATATTCTAGATTTATTGACTCCATATGAAGTATCCAGACCTCTCAGGTCATCAGGGACAGGTCTATTGTGTGTTCCCAGAATCAGAACCAAACAAAGTGAAGCAGCTTTCAGTTATTATGCTCCTCACCTGTGGAACATTCTCCCTGCACACCTGAGGTCTGCACCAAGTGTCAGCTCATTTAAATCAGGGTTGAAAACATTATTATTAGCTACAGCTTTTACTTAAAGTAAATGTATTTGCTCAATGGTTTTAATCATTTTAAATGCTAAATTATTGTCTTTTACTGGTGTCTGTCTTTAATTTTCCTTTAATTGTATTTTATTTTTATTTTTTGTTCTCTTCTAATCAAAATGTATGATTTTTATGCTTCTGTAAAGCACTTTGAATTGCCTAGTGTATGAATTGTGCTATACAAATAAATTTGCCTTGCCTTGCCTTACCAGTAACAGCAGCATTAGAGATAGATGATAAGAATCTTGTTATTTCTGGGATGAAAAAATTCTGCCAGTTGGATAAATTCCTACGCTCATGATATTGGCTAAAACTAGCTGGTGTGATATAAAGTTCTGAAAGAACTTTAGAGTTAAACTTACAAGGAGACTGACCAACAGAACTCTAAAGCTGTGAACTACAGGGAGACAGTGACACCAAATCCCATTAAAGAGCCATAAACCCTGGTGAAGAGGACGAGGAGGAGGGGAGGTGACTGGCTGGAGCGCTCGCAGTGCCGGCCGGGTAATCACTGAATGCTCACCACGCTCTGCTCTGCTCTGTCTAAATCTCACAAGTCCCATTCTCTCTCCTAACTATAACTGTCATCTGTCTTCTATCTGTCACCTCGTTCACTCCTCCACTCTGGCCCTTTACTTCCACACGCTCTCATCAAATAATTTTCCTTTCAGCTCCATGTCATTCTCCAAGGCTCTTGGATTTTCAATCTGTCTTCATTTTCACACATTTTTTTGATGCCAAAACCCTTAAATGTTCTCCTCTTACTGCGACTGTGACCACAGATGGTCAGATCTCTTGAAGTTATGATGATGGCACGAATGAGGAGAATGTGTCAAAACAAATTTGGCATGTTTTGTTTTTAGTTTTCAGAATTTAGCGTGAACTAAAAGTGACGTTTTTGGGGGGGGGGGGTTTCCATGCAGCCCTGCCGGGTAGTAATTTAGAACTCAAGACAGAAACCTGTGGTGTGCACGCATATGTGCAGCCACTTAAAGTACTTCCTCTCTGCCACTGCTCATATGTACACATTCTACACACAGGCAGTGTCAGTGCAGAGTGACCACAGCAGCCAGGAAACAAAGACAATGCAGTGACAGACATCAGAGACTATGCAACACAGCTGCACACCGGCTTGCAAGTACATCTGCATTTAGTGTCCTTTCCTAGCTCTTTAACTTTCTCTAATGTCCTTTTAAAAAGCCACACTTTTAACAAAGAGGTCTATTTTTGAACACTGAGAGCATCACACCTTCCTTTTCTAGTGCCCCCTCTCTTATGGTTTTTAGTTAGTGTAACAGCAAGAAGCTGTGCAGTGTCTTTTTTTCCCACAGATATGATCTGAACCACCTGGGTATGTGTTACGAGAGAGTAACCTGTGACATGCAACCTATATAATTTGCACATGAACACAATTGATTATCATCATAATTCAGAAAGATCGTAGCTGAGAAGTTAGTTCCAACATTTTGGAAAGCACTCTTTCTTGCGAAGAGTTAGATGAGTAGGTAGGTGCCACTCATGTCTGCATGGTAAATATGATGCTATCACCAGTAGCTGATTAGCTTAGCTTTGAGTGAAGACTAGAAATGGGGAAACAGCTAGCCTGGCGATGTACAATGTTAACAAAACCTATCACCAAAAACAAAAAAGAAAAAAAGAGGGGCACTACTTCTTGCTGCGGCGCAGTGATTTGCTAGAGTATCTGCGGGTTAGCTGGCAACCTCCCAGTGACTTCAAGATTACTATAATTTCACAATGCTTTTGCTAAAGCCAAGCACTGAGTTTAGGATTAATAACCGACAAACTTCAAAATGTCTGTTGCTGCACACTGCACATCTCTCAGCGTGCTCACATAATTTATGTGTCCTTTGCTGCTGTGCTTTTCCTTCATTTAGCTGCTCAGTAGCTGCTGCATTATAATGCATGGTGAGGAAATTAATATGAAAGCTAAATGTACAAAGAGCAGCTCCACAGCGCAACACAGAGTAAATCATAGGCTATTTGGATAAAGACAGGTCGTGTGGGATCTGTGCTGAATGTGTGGGGAAGGGAGATGAATAAAAGAGTAACAAAGACTGTCTGTCTGTCTGTGCGTGTGTGTGTGTGTGTGTGTGTGTGTGTGTGTGTGTGTGTGTGTGTGTGTGTGTATTTGCTTCAGCATGAAACTAATGGCTCAGTGTAGGAGCGCAGGTGAATGGTTTATACCACACAGGGAGGTTGTGAGTGGCAGAGTGATAGGGTGAGCAAACATAACTTAAATGAAAAGGTCAGCATGGGTGAAGGCAGCTTTGATGGGAACCCCCACTGGGGTGTGTGTGTGTGTGCGTGTGTTAGCAGCAGGGCCACTACTGTCCCATTTTTAGCCGTGCTGGTTGAAGTTTGACTTCATGATCGGGGACAAAGGACAGTCAATTTTCCTGCTTCCTCCTCCTCCTCTGTCCTTCCTCTTTGTCTTACTCTGCACTCCATGTGTCTTCATAATACCCCCCCCCCCCCCCTTTTGGAAAGTCACCCTCATTTCTCGTCAGTGTTTTGAGTCATTACAAACTGAACCTGATAAGGTTACATGTTATTTTATGAATGAAATCAAGTCAGTCAACAGCTCTATTTCCACGGAGCTTACATGGCCTCATTAGTGTCCCAATGATCATCAACTAAAATCCAGTGTAGAGATTAACTGCCTACTACAGCCAGCTGAGGTTGAGATCCACCCTGTGCAGTGCCTAATTGGACCGGCTGTGCAAACACCTGCAGGGTAGGGTTATTTTCACACTGAGCTGGAGGCAAATGCAGTGACTGACCACTTTCAGCCCCAGTGAGGTGAAAAAAACATCCCTTCACAAACAAAATATTGCATGCACATCCCGTTGGACAGACATTCACTCCTACTGTCTGGCATGCCGACCATACATGGCCTTCTCTCTTTTCCTTCACATCTTGGCATTTTTCTCCCTTCTCCACCCCATCTTGATCTCCCTTACTTATGTCACCCATTGACGTCTGCATCACCCTCTCATGACCTGGACGTTTACTGATGCAATGCTCTTGAGATTGCCACACTGGGTGATTGCATAATGACAGGTCAGATTGTGTTGCTGTCCACGGTGGTGTAATTCTACATGCGCCAATGATTCCCGATGTAACACGATAGCACCGGCCAGTCAGCTGAGGTCACTTTCTCGCCAGCTGTGCTGACAGTCGCTCCTCTGGCACCAAGCAAATTATCTTAGCTTCATTTTAACATTAGCTTACATTGAGAGTAAGGAAAAGATCATTATCAGTGAAATACTGGTAAAGCCTCTTGATCGAGTTTGTTATTGATGAAGCTCTTAAGAACAACCAGAAACCATGTAAAACCCTAGATTCAAACCCTAACCTGTACGGTTGAATACGGAACAACGCTGACATAATGCTGTATTGATATCCAATACGTCATAATTGATTCGTTCCAGGTTGTGAACTTTATGGACCCTGGTGTGAAACAGGCCTGTTTACAACAAAGGGTTTGTCAAGCTGACAAGCTGAGAGAAATCAATAGTGCATTATTGGGACAGCAGCAGCCTAATGGACACTAAGCTTGGGCAATATATAACATGATTCACATTTTTGCTCACAAGAATCACCAATCGCCAGTTCTGGCAGTGGGGAAGAGTGGAGAGGAATGTCTGAATGATGAACAAATTTCACTGTGTTTGTGGTTAAATATTGTTTCACAGAGACTATAATATTTATTATATAATATTATATTTGAATGGATTAATAATTCCACTCTTATTGAATCATTAATAATTAATTATTTAATAATTATCAATCCCTTATCATTAAGACTACAAACATCTTGAAACTTTTCACAGTTATGACCACAAGGAAAAAAGAATTATAACAAAAAAGGAGACATAACATGAAGGCAAAGGTCATATATATATATATATATATATATATATATATATATATATCTCCTTATCACAGCAAGCAGCAGTTGCAGCTACATCTAAATGAATTCAGCTGCTCTCCAGCCATTTTTCCAGAGGTCCACAAAATTATAAAACTTATAGTTTTGGTTACCTCATGCAGATATGTCAAGAAGAATTGTTAGTTCATGCAATCAAGGAGCTGGCTTTAAAAGTTTAGGCATTAGTTGCATTATTGTTGCCTATTAATAGAACTAAATGTAATTAAATGTAAATTCAATGCTTACCATCAATAAATAAAACCTTAATAATCCCCAATATCGCAAATTGCTTCAAATGCAAAAATGTTTGAAAGGTATGAGACGAGTAATGTGACTGGCTAAGATGACACAATGGATCACCACACCCTCACAATTTATTGCACTTTTCCCTGATGCATACAGATTGTAAACAAAAACAGGAGGTGTGCTTGGAAACGCTTCCACTGACCTTGCACACCTGACCTGGTCCATTGTCTAGGGCTCTGCAAGTATGTGTGACACCAGGAGAAAGAGATCTAAAGAGGCTGCCCATTTCCCTGAATAGATGTTCTGCTATAAAAAAACATTCACTGCCCTGATGTGCCTCAAAGCAACTGTATTTACTGAGGGTTGGGACACCTGCAGTTCTTTTAGTTGATCCTGATCTGGACCAAAGTGGTACTTGACTTGTTTTTGTACTGTCACACTGCCTTGTTAATGTAGACCAGTGCTTTAAAAAAACCTGCACAAACTCACAAGCAGCAAATTTAGAGGACAGACATATGGCAACCTGCCAGGTAAAAAGCGGAAGCTCAAGACTTATGTGACTCCAGTTGCTAACTTAAACTAAACACAATGGTCTGTATTTACTCTGTCATTTATATAATCTTAGTGCACATGCCAGGTAGGAACTGAACCCCTTCCCTCTGTTTTATTGTGCTAACAAACTGCTGGCTGCTGCTCATGCTTCAACATTGGTCTAACAGCTGTAAAAAAAACAAAACAAAACAAAAAAAAATGTATTTAGGCTTCCTTAAAAATGAATGCACTGTGATTCTCTTAGAGAAGGAAGACTGGGAGCCACATTTTGATGTGCTGTGTTGCCATGAAACACCATCCGAGTTTAAATGACACCTGCTATTCCCACTGCACTAAAGGAACTGCTCAAATTAACTGCTAGAGAGTTTACTGATGTGAGCACACTCTAAGTTTTGCAACTGCTGATTTAGATCCTGGAAACAACTGCTGGAAAAAAAAATCGACTTGGATCTGTTCAACCTAATCGGTTGTTTGCACATGACGCATTGTGTTAAATCAGCATTTACAGTTTCACCTAAGAGCTGAACATAAATAACGTGCTCTGTCTTGTTTCAAGGTGATCCACGTCTTAGTGGCGTTTCACCTTGCCTTTGCGAGTGTTTGACCTAGCAAACAACTGTAATGTTAAACGGCAACATTCAGCAACGCAGCACCGAAAGTTTGTTGCTCAGTTAATCCAGAGGAAAACAAAACAACTGTCATCACGGAGCACTTTGGCAACGAGGTCGTGGACCCAACCACTAACAAAAAAGTTGTACCCCTCCATACTTTTGTATATTGTCATTGGTTTCTCGAGCACACCAGCGTCTGAATGACCAGGTAGTTGGTTGTATCTACTGCTCTCTCGGTTCAGTTGAAAAATCACTCCTCTTCATAAGACAAGGCTCACATTCAACATATGTTTCTGATTTTCTCTTCATACCTTTCTCTCGTAATTTCATCTAAACTAGCCCAGTAACAACTTTCCTCCATCTCGTCCATTGAGGTTTTCACTTCCTGCCCTCCATCTGAATTTCAGGTCACGTGACTGCAAACAACCTATTGTGTTTCTACTGTTGTTTTCGTGCTGATCTAAGAGCCTAGTACCTGTGCATTTTACTCTTGTGTAACTTGTTCAAATGTGCCACATCAATGCAGATGTGCAGCTGACTGATAACTGCCATTTAACATGTCTTGGCATTTAACACACACACATACAGAGAGTGAGAGAGACACACACTTTGTGGTGCTACCAAGGCAACCAAAACACAAGAGCTAATTATAGTTCTAGCTGCAGACTATGGGACACAAACCCACACTCGGGCACGCTCACGTGAACACACTGAGCAGCCTGGCAATTTATCTTCAGTGAGCTGTCAGTGAATCCACGTCCTGATGGGGTTTCATCTCAATGGACATCATCATGTACTATGCAATATTCTTCATCATATGCCTTTGTTTTTATTAGCAACATTCCTGATTTACACGCACACACGTTCTTCCATCATGGCACAGCCACAATGGCGACAAGTGTGGATAATTAGATATTATTTGAAACCCTCCAGTTCTGCTCAGACTATCCTAGTTTCAGACTATCTAAATACTGTTTTTCTCTGTTCTAATAAGAGCATGTTGTGTGCATAAGATGAAATTGTGAGGGAATGGAAAGAGACATAACTCAAGTAACAACTGGCTCTGATGATGGCAGCTATGACCAGAAACTACGTGGTGATGATACAGCATGTTAACACAAAAAGTCTTTGTGAAGAGTACAAACTGATCATATGTCCATGCTAGCAACAGGTCACTAAAGTGCACTTATGTACCCTCACTGCTACACATGTAATGTACACCCATCTTTTCATTAAGACACTAAAGACACAATAGATGAATCCAGATTTAAAAAAAGTCACAGCTGAATGGTTACAGCGTATACCAACATGGTTGCCACTGTCATCGGATCGCTTCTGGTGACCTCTGTTGCATGTCACACCCCTCTCTATCCTCTGTTTCCCTTCTGCCTCTTCATCTGTCTCACCGCAAAAAAAGTTATGTCAGTCTTCACTTTGTAATGTTAACACTACATTTGTACAGTTTATCTCACAAAATTACCACCAGCAACCAGTCGGATGCTGGTAAAATAAGCAGGTGGCTGGTAGAGTTGCATTCACTACATTCACCAACCGTTTGGCCAGTGGGTGAAAAGTTACTTTTGCACCACGCTCACGATCATCTTGACGAAAGGTTACATAACTGCCATCGTGACAACCTTCCAGAATTGTAAAATCCCTCCTCATAATACTAAAAAGTTGTGGACAGTAGCATCTGATCAGCTTTCAAACTCGTGGACGTGTTACTCAAACTGGACCTTCGGGATTGTATTTCGTGTCTCACTGCTATCTAAAGCAGCACGCCCCCGCCAAGGCAGCCCTCTGCAGATTTCTAACATGGAGCTGTATTTGGTCTGAGCGCCTGCTTGGAGAACATTTGGGACGACTTAAGTGCAGCTTGCCAAACCAAACCGATTTGTCAGTGTTCATTTATCGTTAATTGCTGGCTGCCTCGACCAAAGGAAAGCAGCTACAACCTGGAAGCAAGAGGAGCGTTAAGTTTCTCACTGTTGTCAAAAATATTCCTCTCAAACTTTGCTTACATTGGGTTTCAGTAATCAGAGGTGTCATGACATGCCTCCACGACATCCTCTGCATCTTTGCTCATTGTGTTTTTTAATGTAATAGAGAAAGGAGAGCTTCTTTTCATTCTCTGCTAATATTCATGAAACTCGTCCTTGGGGGACGATGGCAATGTTGCTTCTCTTCGGCAAATAATCAAATTAATCACAATTTGCGCAAACTGTCATGGAATCAGAATTAATAACTCACATTTTTTTATAATATCACCATAAAATACCTTTGAGGCAGTGCTTTTCTGTTAAAAGGTTGAATAATGTACATATACGTCAAGGCTCTGCAGATTTCAGCGTGTGAGGAGGCTGATGTCATAATATGCTGGAGGATACACAACGCACATTGAAGTGACAGAACAAACAATGCTCTCAGTATCTTACAACAGGCCAGAGGATATTTTAAATCAGGCTTCTGCTGCCAAATTCACAGAAGTATTCCCCTGGGTGCTGCACCAACAATCATACTGCTCTGAGGTTTGTGGTCTGAAGCTCACCACACAGAAGAGAGGATGGGAAAGAAGTTGAAAACAATGATTTATTATATAATTAGCTATTCTGTTCCCAAAAAATCCTGCATCTTTCATCAGCTGCAAATTTCCAGTTTTCTGCCTCAATAAATAT
Source organism: Chaetodon trifascialis (assembly GCF_039877785.1). NCBI lineage: Eukaryota > Metazoa > Chordata > Actinopteri > Chaetodontiformes > Chaetodontidae > Chaetodon > Chaetodon trifascialis. The sequence goes on from NC_092057.1 coordinate 17,149,215, forward strand.
AAATATTTATTTATAAATATTCATAAATATATTCATAAATATTCATCTTTAAATAAATACTTTCTATTTTCTGCAACTGCACCTATTTCTCCCTGTTTCATCTCCCTCAAATCTAAACCCAAAGGTTGACCTTTTCTACGTGTCTTTTTTAATGTCTGTTTAATCCCTTCCATCCTTTCCTCTTAAAGAATTCTTCCTTTTTCACTCTTTAAATCCCGAGCGGCAACACGCTCTGTAAATCAACCACTTTCCACCTGCCATTAAAGACACAACATGCAACTTTTTTTACCTTGAGGCAGGATGTAAAGTTTACTGTTTGTACTCCTCTGCCTCAGTTGGTCAGGCATGCACCCCCAGCACTTGTCACTCATCTTGATAAGACGTCTACCTCGAAACAGTTCCTAGCCCCCTGAGGCTAAGGTAACTGGCAGCTATAAATCCACCTCAGGCAGTGAAGAAGCAGAGAGGGAACGCTGCCAAACTGTCTCCACCATCACTACAAACCATGTACACTCACGGACATCACGGACAGACACACATTAACAGTCTGCAGCGTATTCACTTCTTTCTTATTCAGATTAGCATATTGTAGTATGCACTATGGGTAAACAAATTTTGTGTAATGAGTTTTCATGCATATGAAAAATGGTATCCTTTAGTGATTGACTTATTCATTGATGGTTGGAAATGCTGTAAGCAGAAGCCTGTATAGACACACAAAACAAGAAAACTGCACAGTAAACTCTCTCTGTCACGCACACACACACACAGATGTTTTTCACCGAATGGAAAATAAGGGGCAGGGCAAGGAATGTGAAAGTCTCACATGCACACATACATGCACACGCGCACACACCATTAACCTCTGGCATCAGTGAGGAAAAAAAAAAACTTCACTTGACAAAGTTGGTTAGCTTGAAGTTAGGTCAATGAAACGTGGATGTCAGCATTTTCTGCAATGAAGTGTGTGTGTGTGTGTGTCTGTGTAAATGCACAACATGCCAGAGCCAACCACTTGGGCTGTAAACATACTTCAGTACCTTGGACAGCTACAGTCTCTCACAGAGGGAAAGTGGGTGCAGTCGCTTAAAACCTGCGTTGACACTGCATTAAACTTACCTGTGCATGAGCCACTGTTCAGATACTACAGCTCGCTCTGCAGCAAAGATTCACAGTAGCTACTAGACAACCTGCACATTATCAGCATTACTTATGAGCTACAGTATCCAAATGTGCTTCAATCTAAAATCATTACAGCCCATGCTTTCATGTATACACACCTATGCTGCCCACCATGAATACACCACAATTCATGCAAGATGTACGTTCGATTGTGCTGCTATTATCAGATGACCTCGGGGTTCACTGAAAACCAGCAGGTAATTTGCTCTAGATTTGACACGGCAGATGCACAGTGGATTACTCTTGTGGCTGGATTGACAATAATTAGAATTACAGAGGCTGCCACAGTGAGTTTAATCCTGTTTAAATTGGACTCAAGCCTGACAGCCTCCTGATAGGCGCAGAGTGTGGCTAAACAGCTGTGGGCAAAAAAAAAAAGTGGGAACGTGAACCCTCTGGCTGCAGAATGATTGCACTTGTGCTGGGTGAAGTGAAGTTATGAGTTTGAAAAACGGATGAGTAAATGGATTGTAAACTAGAATATGGGCACGCATAAATGGATATCTTATATTTCCCATTAAATGTATTGATTTTCAGTATCCTCAAGAGACGAGAATGCATTGTAACCTAATAGCCCGATAAGGCTAATGGTGTTCTCACTTTGCTTGCAAAAAGCCCTTCATCTTATCATACGCTAATGTTATTTCTCCATCCACCTACATATATTATCCACTGCTGAAGGCAACAAGTTCATACACATTAAAATCCGTCGATGTCACAAAAAGGCCCCAGAACACACTTGACAGAATAGACTGCTGCTCTCTGCAGGAGTGACAGTGTCTGTGAGGCCTCTCTGTGTGATCCCAGCATACACAGTTGTAAAAATATGCTTCCATCTCATGCATCTTTGTGAGTATGTAGGAGGTACAGAACCTGCTTTGTGTGTAAAGAGCCGGAGGATGTTCAAAAATAGGTCTGGACGTGTGACACAGGTCATCTTTCTTTAGCTGCACACTGTTAGATGTTCACTGTGGAATTTAACGAGGAAATGTCAGCAGTCAGCAGCAGTCAGAGAGGAAGAAAATGTGCCTTTGAAAAACACGGGACAGGTGGGATCTCAGGGAGCCAGTGGGTCAGATGGAGATAAGGTTCACACAGACAGTAACACAGAGGACAGCACAGAGGCTGTAGACAGCTGTAGACACACACAGGGAGAAAACAATCATGCTTGTACATGTGTTTTCTCAAATCACTGAAGGTGTTCTAATGAAAACCCACATCTTCACTTCCCTGTGAGAGTTTATGATGGATTAATACAGGAATAATAACAACCCAGCACACCTTCGCGTGATCCCAGCACTGCATTATTAAAATGCCTAAATAAAGGTTATTATATTTACCAGGGAAACAGTTCATTAATAAAACAAAATCCAGAAATAAAAAAGAGCCATTTCAGCTCCAAGTAAAACGATGAGTTCAATCCCCAACAATATTAAACTAGATACTACAGCCATTCGACAAGCAACAGGCAATCAACCAATGCTGAGTTAATAAGAAAGCCTTTTCTATATAGTCATAAACCTTCAACCGCTGACAACAATCCAAACATTCATTCCTACGACTCTGAATGGTTATTGATATTCTACCCCAGCCACTGATTTCTTAATCACACGAGTTCATGTCTTGACAGTGTGAAAATGCAAAATGTGAATAAAGTCACTTTTTTCTTCTTCAGACCACACAGAAAGAAGCCGAGGGATAACGGAGGACAGAATGATCCAACTCAAGTGTTCTTTCTGGAACAGTTGTATGTTTTTCCGACGCCTACACTTCCAGAGAAGACCAACTGGACCCATGACAACCTTGTGGTGGTGAAAGAAGTACTCAAGATCTATTACTTGAGTAAAAGTAGCAGAAAACACAAGCGAAAGTCCTACATTCATTTCACTTCAGCAGTACTTTGGCCATTTCAGAGAGTTCTATTATTCTACATACCACATAAGCTGTAATTTAATGTTACAGCGGGTGGAGGTGGAGCACTTCACGTTAGGGGTAGGCAACACAGGAGTCACATGCAGCCACAACATGGCTTCTGCAGTACCGTCACACATAACTCACACAAGGATGTGGAAGCTGCTGCAAGAACTAATACAAAAGTCTTCGTTGTTCCTTTATTTTGCTGGTGAGCCCATTGAATTTGGCATTAGCACATTCCACGGCTAATGTGGCTAGTAGCATTTACTGTAGACTCACATGCTGGAGCAATATTGACGTATTCAATATCAATATTCAATATCAATTCAACAGTCAAGAGAAACTGTGTGAACATTAAGCCTCATTTGAAGCCAATTAAGTAACCAGAGCAGAAGGTCGGAATTGGGAAACTGTTCCTGTCACTCGAGCAGCACATTGGTGTCCACACAAGCTACATTTTCTCAAGCGTTTCTGAGCTCGAATGCAGCGCAGCTTTCTGCTGCAGCTGCTAAGGATCAGTAAGCAACGCCGCTGCCATACAAGGACATGTATGTGCAGCAGATAAAAGGACATCACACACCAATCTTTGGGCTCCTGCCTGCAGGGGAATACAGATACGTGAGCTGGAGTGTACTGCGTGGTTTGTGTTGAGTTATTACATTTTGAGTTTGATGATATCATACAGTCAAGATAAAAAAAGTACCATGATGTCAATTTTAGGTCACGTCGTCCACCCCTACTTTATATACTGTTGGACAGTTTAATCTATTGCACAGTAGTTGTATAAAGAGTAGATTTAGAAAGCAGCATGAAGTAAAACTTAAGTAAAACTATTTACTTTCCACCATTTAAACTTTTGAAGTACAAACCCTCTGACCCATTGCCTGGTAACAGACAAAGAGTAAAGGATAAAAAGGCCTGAAAGCCCAGGAACAGTGGAAGAATAGAAATGAGCTCAGTTGGCCCTGTATCAATATGGGAATCGAAGCTTTTCCAAATCGCCCCTCTTCCTTTCTTTTAGAGCACCACAGAGCTTTCCGGGAAGCAAAGAATGGCCTCCCTTTTCCAGGAACTGGCTAATTGGTGGTTGATGGCAAGTGCCATGGTAACGGTGATGGGTCAAGGTCAGAGGTGAGGAGAGGTACCTCAAAGCATGTCTGAACATCAAAGTGTGGGATAGCAGATGGCAGCTTTTTAAATTTCTCTGGATCATAAATGAAAAATAATGATAAAACTCAGAAGTATGTGCACTACTGCACACACACACACACACACACACACACACACACACACACACACACACACACACACACACACACAGAGCTCTCAGCAACCAGTCAGCAGGGTTACAGTGTGTCAGGAATGTTGAACAACAAGATAATTATGTTACATCAACTTCTCTCCCTTCCCGGTTTTCCAGATTTCTTCATTCTTACTGGGCTCATTGTTTGTGGCCTCCATTCTCACAGGCCACTTATAGACAAGTGTTTGTCTGTGTGTTTTGGGTTAAACTACATGAATCCCATGAACTCTATTATGTCCAATTCCTCTAGTCTGAGTATTCAAATCTGGGATTTCCATGCTGATTTCCATTAAATGTCACAGACATATGATGCTGTGAAAAACCCCAACATGGCAGCGATCATTCAGTTCAAGACTTCAAGTTAATATTTCAAAGCAATATCAGCTGAAAACAGCACTGATAGGAAATATGATATGAACGAGCCTGCCGGTTTCTTCCCATCATCCATTAGCACAAGCATTTAATGGAACAGAGTGGCTTGTCGGTTTCCATGCACAGTAGTAAACTACATCTCACATACACAGTATTTCCATTAAACAACTGACGTCTGAAATGCCATTAAAAAATAAAAGGCTTTGTGCATGTACAAAGCAACATTAAGAAGAAAAATGTATATTACCGGGCACCTCAATATTGATCTCTATGGTGCCAATGTATCACGCCCAGAAAACAACTCTAACAAGGCAATGATCAAAGAAGTCCTTCCAACCTCAGGGCTCATTGACAAAATGCAGAAAATTGACAAATCTTCTGTGGGAGCCTCACATCACCTCAGGTTGTGACCTAAAGACAACCAAGCCTTTGGAGAGTTTTGGGCCACCGACATGATGAGCTACAGCAGATATGTGTAATTCAGCAAGCTGAATCAGTCAGCCACCGTGTCATGACAACAGTCTCAGTGTCAGTCACATGCAGCGCTGTGCGCCACACAGGCTGTGTGACGGGGCAGCCTGAGGGCTGCACAGCCCGTATGGCAGGCTGACACAGAGCGAAGTGTGTTATTGAAGCCGTACCGGGCCCTACTTTATCTCACCACCTGCATGGAGATCAATAGAGCTCTCCTTATTGAGTGTCCATTGCAGTGGCTCCCTAAGGAGAGATGACTGTCTGCGAACATCTGTGAGCGAGAATGAGACAGAGATAGCCCACTTTGTGCGTGTGTGTGTGTGTGTGTGTGTGTGTGTGTGATTGGGATGTATTGTACACAGTTCTCTCAGCTGTCTCAGAGTGAAAACTGATGCAACAAGAATCTCAGACATTTCCATCAAGGCACACTGAGACACTGTTGACTACAGAAGTCCTCTGACAAACTGCTGAGTAACAGAAAAGGAAATGACAACCCGAAAAAAAAAAAAAAAAAAAATCACCAGTCAGTTTCTATCCCGTTGACCACTGTTGGCTCTGCAGTGGATCAGCCACTGAAACTGCATGAAGACCATGTGATTCGGACATTCTCCAAACTCAGGGCAGTCACATGGCCTTCAAGCCTGACTATTCATGATCCTCAGCAAAGCCGACATACGTCCAAATAACTGGCCGACTGACGCTCTGCTAACACTAATATAGTATAGAGTATAAACCACATGAATGATTATATTTGACATCAAATCAAACCACTCTGTAATGCGAAAGGGCTGGAGTCATGGTGAATTATCACCCAACTTTCCAGTTTGACAGAAGCTTTTCACCTTTTTAGCCTTTTTGTTGAATGTTTTTCTTCACTGTATTGGTCAGTTGCACCACTTTCATCAATCCTGTACCCAGAAAAAAAGCTCAATACACCAGCTCTGTGCTATACCTCCCTGCACCAAACAGCAGACAGACAACATTCAGCTAACAGGAAACAAAGAGAAAGTTAAGCCAACGGCAAACACTGTTTGTAGGAGATAAAAGGAGTTAAAACGAGCAGTGAATACTGGACATACATCCTCAGATTGTCTGAAACGTGATTCCAAAAAAATGCTCATGTTGTTCTATATCTGCTGGATGCAAAAATAAGCATCTGGAATTAGCCTTTATTAAAATTTATAAGGCAGAAGGATGGTAGCAGTGCATCTGTCAGCCTGTAGTGTAACCCACCACAAAGAGTGACATTTCATCCATTGATGGTATGAAGAACTAACAGTCCTGCTGTTACATGGGTCTTATTGTACAGGCTAAAAGACAAGGAGAGAGAGAAAAGTGGCAGCGCCACTGAGCAGACAGGAACAAGTGGATTCAAACGGCCGGCGATGGACTTGGCAGCTGAATGGAAGTACATTACAGGTTTGCAGTCTGTTTTTTTCCTGGAGCGTTAAGTTGGTGCCTGTGAACCATTCGTCTGTGTGTGTGTGTCAGAAAGAGAGCGAGGACGAGAGAAAGCAACAGAGAGAGAGATGGAGGCGTGAGGTGGCGTGGCCAGAAACGGAGCCAAGACAAGACATTTCAGTGCCTGTAAATCACTCAAAGGACATTTATTACTTAATGGCTGGCTCTCAGTTCAAAGGCAGCGAATCACTTCTATGAAACGGAACATTGGCTTTGCTCATCCCAGGTGAAAAAAAAAAAGGTTTTGAAATTTTGGAAAACTATACCCTTGGAGGGGTGAAGCTCTTTTATGACCATTTTAAGTCAGTGAGAGATGGCTGAGCTCGCAGCTAGCCCGGATGTTACGCTGGACTTCGGCTCTCTATCTCCAACGCTGGTGACCAAATGTTGCACTGAAGTTTTCCCCTTCAAAAGCAAACACAACGGAGGACAAAGAGGAATGTTTCCAGTCAACAGTCGCAGCAGCGTAACCTGCATCAGACAGTGTCTTGGTTTTCAGCCATCTCTCTTTTGTTCGGTCAACGAAGAAGCCGACTCATCAAGCCACTTCGACTCTTCTGCAGTCAAAATGTCAAACAAAAAGCAGCTGGCACGGCGCGCTGATTGACTCTAAAGGCTTCCGTATGAACGTCCTTGACCTTCTGTCCGTCTGTGTTTCCATGGCCAAAGAAAAATTGTTTTCCACAACAGCGTCGCTAACGGGGACGGCTGATCCAAGGACAAACACAATCCGCTGAAAGGAGGTAGTGCATGAGGCACAGACAGGCAAGCACTTAGAACCATATTAAAAGGAGGTGGAACAAACTGAGCAGGTGGAATATGGACACTTGCACGGACACTATAAACTCCTACTGATGATCTTAAACGCAACACAGCAAGCTGACATTATCAAACACGATGTATAAACTGTGACCTACACGGGTCACTCACACACAAACCACTGTATATACACAAACACCCTGCAAAATACGGGCATGGCGTGGCGTCTCCGTTTGGGTTTAAACAAGAAAAGACGGTTATGTTAAAGAATTCCTACCACAGAGTGCAATTTCCCTCGTTTCGCCCTGACGCTTCTGTCCAGTAAACACCCTCACAGAGGACTCCAATGTGTACACATAAATGTTTGACAGTGTTTTCGTGGTTTGAGGAAAAGGCCTGTAGCAGGATATGCAAGAAAGAGGTTTATGTAAGGCTCTGAAGTGGTTCGAGCCCAATTTTAAGGAAGCATATAAAAAAATTTAGCGATGTAATTTACAATGGGATGCCAAAGACAGATTAAGTTATCCTGAGAGAAAACATCCAATCATTCATATATTGTATGGCAATCTTGATTAAATAAGACTGTTGCTTTAAATAATGAATCGAAAGTCTGTCACTGCGGTCACATTAATAGTTGATGACGTACAAACGTTTGGAATGAATAAATTAAAACAACATGGTGCCCCCTCTCTCACGCACACACGGGCTCTACGCCGCGAAAGGCAGCCACATGTATGTGCCCACACCCAAGTGGGCGCCCGAGCTGATTTTCCATGACGCTGAACCAACGTGCGGCTTGGCGAATCTGACGTCACCGTTCGGTTTTATGCTGGACCACAAATAAGCCGCACATGAACAATCACTGCTGCAAGCCTGTATCTTCATTTGTTTTGTGTGTGATGGGCAGGAGTGACTGATGTGGTGAGCGCGGAGCCAAAGCCAAGCCTCAACATTACTATTGCTAAATATTATTGCTCTGGATGTCCGTCAGTCACTTCCCCTTTCTCACTGCCCACAATCACAGAGCTGTCTCCAGTTTGGTTTGCTTTGCAAATGTAGTGTTAAGTGTTTCAGATTCTAAAAATTAGAGGGGGAACTTTTTCATGAAAACTATACAGTATATTGGATTATTTATCCAACTTTCCAGCTTTCTGTACATACCGACAGTCTAGGGTGGAAACATACTCCAGATGTGCTGTGTTATAGGCTGAACTTGAGGCCAACTTTCTTTTTGGCACCACCTCAGCTTTCTACAAATTACTTCCTCTCAGCTGTCAACGATGTCAGACTGGCTGTAACTTATTTCTCTCCTCTTTCTTTTCCTTCCCCCATCTTTCTTTCTCCTCCTGAATTCCTGCCTTCCCTAACCTCCCCTCCTTCCTTCTCTCCATGCCTTCATCGGAGCGTTGAAGCAGGGCTGAACAACTAATCCAAATACCATCAAAATCACAATATGGCCCGAAGTGCAATACCCATGTAATGCATAAATCAACCTAAATCTGATTTTTTGCTTTTTAAAGTCGTTCAGCCCTACAGTGAAGCCACCCAATGAAGGAAGGGGGAAGGTAAACAAACAAAGAGAACTTGACGTTCAGCCTCAGCATACAGTTCAGCCCTCTGGACCAGTTCCCACTTCGCTGACCAGCTGCTTGCGTCATCCATCAGCAAGAATGCTGCAAATGTGCTTTTCACACACACCCACGACTAGGGTCAATCCCAGAAACAGATATAGTAAACGCTTCCACAAAGGCGGCCTCAAGGATAATACTAATCCATCTTGCTGACTGCCTGATGTAATCTAGGGATCCAAGTTGGTCAGAAAACTCAAACATAGGCAAATCAAAGGAAAACCAGCGTCTTTATTATCATTAGAATAGTATTAAAAACGATGATGATATTCTTACTAACAAGTCAATGTAAAACTATGAGGGTGAACTGATGAAGCTATTAGCAAAATCCTTAATTGTGACACCATTAACTTCACAGTTAGTGCTCAATTAGCTGATGTTTATACACTCTGAAAGCAAGATTTCTAAAGCACAAACCCCTACGAGCCCCAGAAGGAGTGACCAGTGTGATCGACTTCACAGGAACAGCAAAAGGAGGGATTGCAAGAGGTCCTCTATTAAGGTCTCAAGTGAAGCTTTCAGTTTTGCCTCCAACTGACGTCAAAGCCCTATTAAGGCCAAATCAGGCCGACAGCAATGCCTCTCTTTTCCGTTTATTTCAAGGAAATCACTCAGCTTTTTCCAAAATATCTGCACTGTTGAGTCTTGGCCAGCGCCTGAGATGTGTGTGCATCAGCATGTGTGTGTGTGTATAGCTGTGAGAAGCTGTGTGCAATGACATCACTGGGGGTGCAGAGGGGAAGGAAGTTAGAAGGAGAAAATGTTTTGAGTTAGACAGAGACAAGACAGAACTATATCTTATTAATTACCCGGCAAAGCATTCCTGCCTCGCAGAAAGGTTAAACGGTGGCTTGGCTCAGTTTTACTACAGCCTCGCTCTTTCTTTCCATTTCAAAACTGACAGAGACGCTACAGTACGTGCATTATTTTAACCTCATCCTGACCACATTAACTTCTGAACACCAGTACTTAACATGAACAAAAGAGACTGTAACTCTGATGACTAACTGCCTATAAAAGTATGTTACATTGCTGTCCAGGAAGACAGATTCTGCAGGAAATCGACTGCATTGCCATCAGCACAGCACAAGGTAAACTGCTTTACGGAGAATAAAACAGGAAAAGCCAGCTTTTCTAGTACAAGTGAAGGTAAAATAGTTTAATTAGAGATGACAGAAAAAGTGAAACGCCTCGTGTGCATCAACCTCTTTTACAACAAGTTTGAAATTGCTGCTTTGTGAGTGATCTTCAGCATCAACAGAAAAGCACATTGACCCAAAATGCATCTCCCGTTGGTCTGCCCTCTGTATTCACTCAGCCAGGCCGCCTATCTGTCAGTTTTCCCACATGAAGTTCACTGTCTTGCTTGTTAATGAGCCTCTTTGAAAGGCTCAACCCTTCAGTGTGACACTGCTGCAGAAACAAAAGGCACAACCAGCATAACGTTAGCCTCATAGCATAATTGCCATGAGTCATTTTTTGGCCAAATTGAGATATCTGCCTAACTCTACTCTCCTGACACTGCTGCTTCATCCTGCCTTATCGCCCGAAAACCTTAAAATATGACTGAGGCAATTATGCTATTAGGCTAACGATAAGCTGTTTGCTGCTCTGGGTGATCACTGATCCAAGCAGAGCAGACAAAAAATGGTAAAACCAGCTTTAACAAAAACATGTCAGGATATGTCCCTCAAAGGCCGGCACCCATCATAAGCTTTGTTTCCTCATTTGACTCATCTCTCGCTCTTGCATGTCTTTGTTACGTCTTCTCTAACATTCATATCTTTATCAGAGGGATAAAGCATGTGCACGTACAGTATAAGGCCACTCAAGGGCACAGAGGGAGGCCGATGCAATTCAGAGGTCACATTGAGAGGAAAAAGCTAATAACTGGGCAGGGAGGGGGTGTACATTCTGTTTTCTGTGTATGTGTTTCTGTAAATGGATATATTGTACACATGTAGACGTTCACTGCATGTCTACCTGTATTTGTGCATGTGGATTTTTCAGTACTGTATAGCCTCTATGCAACACTTTTCATCGGGCCACTTTAGACACCAGGAAAGGATTCAACAGCACTTCCCTGCACCCCCCTCAGTAAACTCTGAGGTTATAGCACAGGGCTTTGAAAAGGGTCGCCCTCAGGAGAGAAGGATGTGGGATGAAAGTGATTCATACGCGCGCAAAAACACGGAAGCATGCGCAACAAGAAAAGAAGTGTGTGTGGGACGTGATCAGCAGTGTGGTAGCACCAAACAAACGGTACGTTTTGGGTCAGAAAGCAACAAGCTGAAGAGTAAAAAATAAGCACCGAGCGATCGCTATGGGGTGAATCATGTCAGAGAGTCCATGCAGCCTGTAGAAGCTGCAGAAAGAGGCTCAAAGCACCGAGAACAGGTACGTGAACCTTCATCTATAACCCCAATTCTGCTTCTGCACAAGTTTTGTCAGATTCTTGTGCTTCCGAGAACTCTCATGGTGCATATTGAAATGTTAAAAATGCAGAGGAAATAGAAAAATTGCATGTAGCTGTTTGGACTGTGCTAAATATGTTTCAGCCCCTGCACTGCTCTCCTGTTTCCTCCAGTAATAATGCCTCCTTAGCAATGGCAGCAGCATTTCTATAGTTGCCAAATAACAGGTGCGACGGAAATAACCTCATATAAAAAGGGAAAATTAAACAAACTGAGAATAAATTAGAATAATTGTATGCGATTTCTGGAATTTTTGAAGGGCCACGAGGGGCAGCCGGACTTTAACTTGAGCAGGCTGCTTGTTAAGACCTCTTTAGGTCTATTTAAAGAGCCGGCACATCTGCCCCTTGTTTGCCTTTCCAGGGCTGTAAAACCTGGAAAGTGAAAGGAGGGTGAACCGTGATGAAAGAGAGAGGAGATAGTCTTTATGAGATGCACACTTAGATTGTTTGCACCACAACCTTCAAATGAACAGAATGGGACTTGTGCATACAAATCAACCTTCTCAAGTGTTTTTTGTTTTGTTTTTCCCCCCGACTTTCCACTCGTTGGTACACTTAGGATAGCCGTCAAGAAACATTCACTGTTGTTATGGAAACTATGAAACTGAAGCACACACGGTAAGCACCTTAAAGCTGTATTATGCAATTTATGCATGTCGGTTGCTCCAAATAGCATGTGTTTGAAATTCGAGGACGTTGATACCCAGAAATCTGCTATAACATGACTGCAAGTCCACTGCACGCGGCACACTCATGTTTACTCAAACAGTCAGGCCCACACTATTAAGACTGAAAATGAACTAGCATTTTTTACTGAAAATATGTACAAAAAAAAAAAAAACATTGACCCAGATTTACACCATGAAACTTATCTCCAAGATTGCGTCTTACTATATCAATCCTGCAACCCTGATTTCAAAATAGGTGTTGCAATGTGTAAAACATAACTATCATTATTCATATTTTAGACAGTGCCCTAACCTTTTTGGAATCAGGGTTGCAGTTCCACTTCTTGGCATTATTACAGTGGCAGTATGTTATTGCTGGTCCAAGTATTCAGTTATTCTTAAAAGTTAAAGCAGAAATATGAATAATGCCTATCTTGGCGTACGCAGTTTTGGGTGTTTCTGGTCTGTGGGCCGCACGGTTCTTTTAACGAGGGTCAGACAGGAACTAATAACTCCACCACATGTAACAAGAATCCCTCTGTAGCCTCCTTCATCAACACAGTGCTCCACTTTGTAGTGACAATTAAAATTCTTGTTCCTTTATATGCTTAAAGTAACAGTCTCAAAGATTTGCCTGTCAAACATGTGTCTGTCTGTTCATGTCTGTTAAGTTCCTCTATTGCTGAATGAGCTAACGCAATGGTGATTGAGCCTATGGCCCACCAATGACAGTGCTTTAAATTTATTTGCAGTAATATGAACTGGGTGTCTGTGTGGACACTCCCAGAAAAAATGCTGTCTTAAACTACTGCTAATGCCAACCAAGCGTTTCCTACTGCTACAGCGTTTACTGCAAAGCTGCAGGTGACAGGCAGCACACCTCCAACTTCTCAGCCACGTCACCAACTCCTCCACCAGTGCCCTGCTGTCCGCAGACTCATGCCACGTGCAGCACAAAATCAGATGGAACAAGGCCAGTTACTTTACTTTCTGTAATTCCCTCTAAAATGCAATAAAGGATTATTACAACTATGCCTTTAAACTGAACCTCTGAGGGTGGGTGCGCGGCAGGGGTCACTCTGAATCAGCCATGTTATGCGCAACACTTGTTTGTCAATCAGGTGATTTTATCATTATGTCACGTGTCCTAAAGCTGCCATAATTTCCTTGCAGGCCATAGAAAAACTTTTTTTTTTTTTTTTTTACTAAGTTGCACAAATATTTATTATTTCAACAACAATTACTAATTCGGTACATTTGTATCTACGGATTTATTTGTCACATTCTGTTTTACAAAATGAGAAAAGTAATGTTTAAGTCATTATTGTTAGCATCTTTTTTTTTTTTAAGAGCCAATGTGCTTCAAAAAAAAAAAAAAAATCAGTTTCACATGAACTGACTGCCTGGAACCTTCACTGTGATTAATGCTCTTGTTATCTAAATGAACAAATAGGAACATCTTGCTTCTTGCTCCACCAAACATTGTTCCTCTGGTGTCCTCTGTTTCCCTGTGCACACACTCTCACACAAAGACACACTTACGCCAGTTGATACATCTTAGCAGGCAGACGGGCAGGTTTTCACTCCCTAATCATCTAAATGACACTAGGAATCAGCCGTGGTCAGGGCTGACTCCGCTTAAGACAACACTAAGATAGGGGACAAAATACACACATGCCACGAACACACATCCAGACATCCACATGATCAGTGAGAAAAAAATCAATCCTTACTCTTATGTTTCTAAGAAGAGTTGAAAATGTGACCTATTTACACTTTACAATCATGTGAGCAATGGTGATTCTGTCCTTACATCCCCCCTCCCCCCTCCCCCCTCCCTCCCTCCCTCCTGCTGCAGTGTCCCACACTGACTGAACATCAACCATCACTGTGAGGCCATTAAGATAAGACGTGGAGTTTATTAGTTCATTTCAGCAGTCATTCAGTGGGTTGATGATGATGATCTCGGTGTTCATCACAATTCCCTCGTGAGGACGTGACAGAGGAAATATTGACCTTACATCTCTCCCAGGCTCGCAGGACGCTGCCGTCCCCCGAAAACCTTTTACAAAAAACCCAACTGAGTGGGAACTGAGACAAACTGGCTCATTTTCCAGATGACACCAGTGCAGCTCTGTATCTCTACCATTACCCTAGAATCGCTGTCATGGGAGCTCTTCTGTATTTGGATGGCAGATACCTCTACCTGGGAAAAAAAAAAAAACACTGCACTCGAGCTGCTACTTTTAGCCAGCACAGGATACCTGGGAGATGACGATGCACCACACTAAATGTCACTGTTGTCATTATAATCACTTGAACGCAGCGCAGTCTTCCATGTCAAACCTGTGCAGCACAACCCGTTGACGCCTTTGTTCTCCTGACTTAAACAGATTTGCCACTGCTGAGATGCTAACTGCCACACAGTGGGCTGAGGGCTATTAAGATTTTTTCTGTGGGTGAAAAATATACAGTACTGCCTTCCATGACATTCAAATGACACAGCTGCAGACGGGCTAGAGTTCTTTACTACAAGATTATTTTTCAAAAACATGTTCTTCCAGATGTCTCCCCTGTGGATTTGTCATTAAGAACACTTGTATGTTTCCTAGTGACTCTGGTGATGGCTGACTTCTCTTCTAGCACCACCATGCTTTTGATATTTGTGATTCTGAATGAAATGTCTCAACAGCAATTGGATGGAGTGCCATGAAATCAAAGATCTCCCCGGACACAATAACTCTTCAATAATCTTTTTAAAGTCCTTAAAATTATACTCCTTCTCTCTCATTTAAAATTACAGAATCTATGAACATGTGACTATTTTTCATTTCCAAAGTTTAACTGTTGGTTTAACTGTTAATTGTGATGTCAATAATGATGCTCGTAAGCCCGTCTCTTAAATGAACTAATGTTATTCCCATCAGACGTTGTGTTTAGTGCTAATTAGAAAATGTGATGGTATGGTAAACATGATATGAACTTCACAACAGCCTGTTAGCGTTGTTACTGTGAGCATGTTAGCATGCTAACATTAGCACTGAGCACGAAGCACTGCTGCAGCCTCGCCGACTCACTAGTTTTATCCCTGCTAAAACCACATAAAACATAATCCTTATATTGCTGAAACACAAAGCGAACACTCGCCACACACGATTCTAATTGGCTGCATTTAAACCGAACGCTTGATTAGAATAAACAACCCCATGAAATCATGTTATTGTAAACAAATTCTGCAAGCAACATTTGACCACCTGAGAGCAGCAGATTATGTTTACCTGGAATGTCAACGCAGCCTGTTTACCCTCGAAGACAAAACACAGCAAACACACACAAAGGAAATGCTTGGTGCTAAATCCCAGACTTGAGGGAAGGCAAGACTCCATCATCTGCCTCATTATTTGACAGTTATCCTACGGATGGTTATCCTTACACCATAATCACTATAATCCACTCTGCTATGGGGGTAATGGTAGGGATAGATGGCGCTGGTTACCATGGAAACGAGAGATGATAATGAAGTGTGTCAGCATATAGCTATCTATAGCCTGTCTAATTTGTGTGCATGTGTGTGCGTGTGTGTATGTGCAAGTCTGTGCATGTGTGGGCTGAGCTGATAGTTCTTCCAAAGATGCACCTGTGCGTAGGCTGGAGGCATAGCAGAACAGCATGATGACCAGCGTGCGTGAGTGTATTCTTATCCTGAGCGTATCCTCCTCAACGCAGGATGGAAATCGAACCTCTTGAAACTTTCCAACAGCAGCTACAAAATGGACTCACAGCGCACTCACTGTATTCTGTGCGCATGTGAGCACTGACACAGCTAAGGATTTAAGCCTGACCGGCTTCAATTTAAAGAGCCTGGAGAGCTTTGGAAAACAAACACAGAAAACCAACATACAGTAGAGCATTAATTTTCATGAGATCTTTTAAAGCTGTTGGAATTACATCATTTTAATGCTTCTGTAAACAAGCCACAGTCCCCCTGACACAATATTAATGAGCTCCTCAGAAACCACTGGCTGCATTAAACCGTAGATGACTTCCCTCTAAACTCTTCAGCCCATATTCATATTTCATGGGACAACTCAAGCTTCTGTCTACCTCTTTTTCTTTGTCTCCCTCTTCCCGTTTGCATGTCTTTTACAGCAGGTAATTCGTTCGAAGGCTTCTGCTGACCCTCCTTTCACCATCTCCATCTGTCTACTCTCATCCCATCTTGTTAAACCTCTGGTAAATCTTTCCTTTTCATCTCTCTTCAGACCAAAGAGGCAGGAAAAGAAGGGACAAGGCTCTCATTTTCCTTTTCCATGCTCTGCTGTGCCTCCCCTTCTGCTGCACTTGTATCAGTCTCTCAGTGGAGCTGAAGCAGGGACTCGCAGCTACTGTGCAAGTACAGGTTGTAAAAGAAAAAAAAAACAAACATCAGGTCTGTGCCTGTGAACACGTGCACAAACACACACACCTGAAACCACAGTGGGTGAGACAGGACCGCAAGAACATTAAATTAAATTTGATCAGATGACGACTCGCGCTTCATAGCCTGCGGTGGTAAGAGTTAGTCAGAAATAAAGGCAAACAGTTAGCAATACAAGCACAGCCCTAATCAGTGTCAGAGCACACAGCGCATGGTCGGCCGCTGATAACATAGCCAAATAAACACAAAGCCACTTTAAAGACATTTTGACGCTGGAGTGTTAGCGCTATCAGTGCTATCGTTTGCTGAAGTAATGGAGATATTAGAAGCCTAAGTCTCGCTGTGGAGCTCCACGGTGTGTTCGTGTGGACCTTGTGATAATATTTCTCCTCAGCCTCTTTAAAAGAAGGTCATGTTCTGGCCTGAGCAGAGGATTACAGTCCAACGGGAAGTGTTTGATGAAAAAGGAAAAAGTGGACACTGTGCGATGTGTTGTGCATTATTTTCATCGATTAAAACCTTTTTTTTTGTTGTTGAATGCTTGTGTCTGCTGCATTTGGTCACTTTTGGATATTGGAGCGTGCTTTATATTCAGACGACCTCATTCAGACGACCCCCCCGCTGTGGAGCGCAGAACCCCACCAGTTTAGACATCAAGTCACTTGGGAGCAATGTGGCTCTACTGTAACACTAGTACGAATCATTTTCATTCATCCATCCGTCCATCCATTCACATAGCTTTAGCAGCTTAGCAGCATAGCTGATGAAGATGGTGCAAAAAGCTCAAATTCATGCACTGTCGAAGCACGTGGGTGTCACATATGAGACACCACCTACACACATACACATACACAGCTTTCAGAAGAATCATTTGGATTTGGGTTTAGTGTTTGCATTAGGAAATGCTGTAAATAAACTGAGGTGGATGACTGTGATAGGCTGTGACACTTGACACGATAAAATATTCAAGAGAGATAAAGAGAAATAACAAACCCTCACTTCTAGAACAAACAAAACCAAAAGTATAAAAAGTTTAGCAGCTCTTTGAGGGTCATGTTTTTGTGATATGATAACATTACACTCACACTGCATGCTAGAAAACCAGACCGTTGGCTGGTTGAAAAATTACGATAGCTTTATGTGGAGTCTGGCCTGAAGGTGACACCATCAGAGAAGCTATACAGTGGTCGTTTTGTTTGCTAAGCTCCACATCGTCAGCAGAATGCTAGCATTAGCATGTTAATATATGAAAGTCAACAATTAACATGTTGTGAATATGACGACACTCGATATGTAACATTTTACATGTTAGCATGCTATCAGTGGCTAGTTTGAATGGTCCATGTTTGCAAGTTAAAAAGCTCATATTTAGCATGTTGCAAGTTAGCATGTTTGGGGTTTAATAACTAATTAATCATTTAACTTATTTTTCATGCAAGAACAGCAAACATTCTCTGGATCTGGCTTCATAATGATGTACCATGTACATGTATCGTGAACATTTGGGGATTTTGGACAAAACAAGACAATGTAAGATGTCACGTTGGGCCTAAGACAATTTAATGGGACGATCAGACATTAATCGAGAACATAATCAGCAGTTAATTAATAATGAAAATGCTCAGCTGCAGCCCTAACAGTAATAGAAGTAATAAAAAATTCCCCTGAAACCCAAGAAAATTGGACATCAGACATTAACTTTTGTGCAGTGTTTAAGAGCTTTAGAGGGGAATTTGCCTTACATCATACACACATATATAAAATATATGTGTATGCTCCTATGTGAGAATCTATCCTGCCATTGTGAGTATGCACAGCTGAGTATCCAGACAGTGAATCCCCCCGAGGCAAAACCTTACCAAGATTAACATGCATATAATATCCTATGACAAGATCTGTTTCCCACCACCCAAGTCTCAATGATGTACTAATATGAAACATAAGAATCATACTACTACATAATCCTCATCAACTTCCCTGTCACCCTCTCTGATGCTGTATTGCTTCCCTGCAGGTGTAAGCATGACCTTGCAGCCATTGGCACTGACCAATCATTCCACACGTCACCAAAAAAGAACAGATCCAGGCAAAGAATAAACTATTACATGTCATCTGTGGAATCTCTTCTGATAAACAACAAAGAAATGTGTGCAAATGCACTTGTCGGTACTTGGCTGAGTGCTCAAATGAATGTCTGTAATGTCGAGTACTGCAAAGAGGCTGTGAAGCTTCACCTCTCACATAATTCCATTAACCCACACTCATCTTCTATCCAGCCTCTCAGCTTTTTACCGTATTTGTAGATATTTGGGTGACATTATTTCTGTACAAAAGGTCCATTCATGACTACAAGAAAGACCAGATATAACCAATCCTTCAAGTTCCTCTGCCATGTTGATGTAGAGCAACACAGCAAAGTTAATGCTTCATTTTAATCTCAGCATGCTGTTGCAGCCAATCTGAGGACACAGTGGAAGCTAGTGAACCCGTATTAGCACCAGAAAGCAGTTTCTGTGAAGATTTCCACGCTGAACGCGGCAAGAAGAGTGGCTTTGGTCTAAAGAATCAGCTGCTTTGTCTCTATTTTCAGCCACACGTTACAGATTAAGTAGCTGCCTTCAGACTGTAGTTGTTGTTAGAAAATGGCTCTTATTCCTCCTGTGATTTGCCAGAGCAACGATGGTGAAAGAACTTCTCGTTTTTTCCATGACGACGCAAGACAGTTTCACGGCAAAATTTCAGTAAAATGTAAAATTAAAGTGATAATGACGATAACTTACTTTGAAAAAGGGTGCTGTTACCCACAATGGATAAATATGCCCCGAGATATTTTACAAGTAGGTCACTGACCCTGAACCATTAGTGTTGGAAATAAAGTCATACCTGTCGTAGTTGTCAGAATGAATGTATTATTTTAAAAGTAATAGGGTAAATATGAGAAGACGAACAGTCATAGTAAACCAAAGTTATTACACGGAGCAGGAAGCAAAAATAAAGCAACATTTCCAACGAAGGACAACCGCTTTTCATTTCAGGCCACATCATTTGTCAGAAAGCCACCGTCAGGCTTTGACTCCCTTTCTCCACGTTAGGAAACAGTGTCACGCTTCGCCAGCACGCAGAGTTCATCATTGACCTCATCTGAGCGTCTCCACGGTGGAGCGGCGGACGCTGCTGCAGAGTACAGTTTGCTGAACGGCTCATAAGACAATGATGACGTGCCCCTGTGGTGTGTGCGTGTGTGTGTCACCTCTAAATAAAAGACACAAGCACACTCAAAGTGTGGGCATGAGGGAGAGAGAGACACACACAGACACAGTATTGAAACAGCCCATCTCCAGAGTGTGACTGTCAAAGAGGCGTCGCTCTCGTGTTCTGAAACAAGCCTCTCTGTTGATACAACACACACGTGCATGCACACACCCATCTAGGAAATGAGAATGGGCCTCATCCATGGATAATGGTCCATCACAACCCGTGATGGTTTCCTCTAGGAGAGTAAATGGCAGCAAATGGGATGTTGATTGAATCACAGCATTGTCATGTATACCAGATGGCAGAAAGGCATGGCACCTTACCATGACACCAAAGAAACAAACAGCGTACCACTGGCCCCATTTCCTAAACAAACACTGGAGTGGGTGGGAGGCGTCTAATCACAGAGAGAGAAAACAATATTCTGAATGAACGGGGAGCAGTGCTTGTGAAAGAATAATATGGACATTGTGTGCCTTGGAGCTTTAAGTAGGGAGACAGGAGCTCAACCCCAAATCCAAGGGTGAGGCCGGCCTGTGGACAAACATCCTACTGACTGACCACGACCCCTGACCTCCCTCTGAACGGGCACAGAGGAAGGGGAAAGCTCCCCTTCTGTGATCAATAATCGCCCACTTTGCACAGTTCCACATTGCATTCCATTACATCACAAGTCGTGAATGCAGGAACACCCACAACTCCAAGGATGCTGTCTTGTTTAATTAAAAAGAAAGAAAGAACAGTTTGATTTGAACAAGCCTGCTGTTCTCACTGAGCTAAAGCGTGTTTGTCCTCAGCGCTTTCAGCCCTCCCCGCCTGTGGATACATGAAATTAACTGCTGCCGTCATGGAAACGTGCTCCAAGATTGAACAATGGCGACCAATCTTGTTAAAGAGTACTTATTAAAAGGGGTTTTAACAAACCAGCAATCCCTGAGAAGTTCACCAACATCGATGACGTAATGACGCAAAAAGAGACACGACCAACACTGATGAAACTGCCTTTTGCCAAATTTCTATTTGAATAAAAATTCTGCCACTTAATGATGCCTCAAGCCATGGAAGGTAGCATCGCTTGAAATGGTTCAAATTGTCAATGTCATGCTTGATGGCTGATACAATGTCTGTACAACATGAACGCCTCTATGTACATTCATGACAGATAATCCTTCCTGGGATGACGCAGCAGTTCTAATCCTATTACAGTACTTCATGGGTCCACTAAAATACAACACCGCTGCATCAGGTGTTAACTGCGTTTCTGTGCACCAGCTGCTTTTAGACAAATGGCTTTCTGTGGTGTGTGTGTGTGTGTGTGTGTGTGTGTGTCTCGTTACCCCTGCCATCGTCTGCAGTAAGAGTGTGAGTGTGTGTGTGTGTGTGTGTGTGTGTGTGTGTGTGTGTGTGTGTGTGTGTGTGTGTGTGTGTGTGTGTGTGTGTGTATGTATGTGCGCATGTGTGCGTGTGTGTATGCATGTAGTTGAGGGTGGGTGCTTGTACATACGGAGGGTGGGAGGGATGGGTTTTTATTGTTGCTTTATTTTGATTTCTATTGTTTTTAAATCCTGTGAAGCACTTTGTGTTACATTTTATTATGTATGAAAAGTGCTATATAAATAAAGTTTGATTTGATTTGATTTGATTTGTGTGTGTGTGTGTGTGTGTGTGTGTGTGTGTGTGTGTGTGTGTGTGTGTGTGTGTGTGTGTGTGTGTGTGTGTTTTCATATCTTAAGCTGTGCAGGTGCAGGTGTGCCACTTGCAACACACAGTGTGAGCCCAAATGAGGCTTTAGTAAGGTGAATGAACGGTGTGTGGTTTGTGCCTAATGTGGGGCACACTGCATCATACGCAACTCTTTAATAAATTCTGGCAAGAGCGTTGCTTGCAGAGACGCTTACGCCGGCGTGAGCAAGCAGCCATCCATCTGAGCATTCATTCAAGCAGCCAGCCCCACATCCTCCCATTCTCCCATTTCTACAGCTATCCCCTCCAAACTGCTCTGAGGACTTCACTGATTTGAACAGTGAGCGCCGGTTGGGATTACTGTGTGCACAACAGGACAGAAAAACAGATTATAGAAACAATCAAATGCTGATATATCTAGAATCCTTCAGTTATTGCCAGAGCTAACAGCAGAACAACTACTGACTTCATCAGATAGGCTCGAAACACATGGATGTTCAGCTAATTCTGCTTTGAATGGGTGTCTCTTTTCCTGGCCTTCGCTGAACGTCATTATGCTCTGAGTCACTACGGTTAATGGAGAAAAAAAAGAGGCCTTCTGCAATGAAGATCTGTTTCCGTTTTGTTAGCCCGGGAATGAATCCATGCTCCGGTGAAAACGTTATTCAGCTGGGACCATCTGGGTCTTTCTAAGCAGTCTCCTGTGCTCTTTCCACCATGCGGACAAAGCTATCAGAGTACGAAGTCCACATTGTGATGAAGACTTCTTCAGCCAAGGGCACATTAAGGGTGAATATGGGCGACATTTGGTGACTCGGGTCAGCCAAAGGTTGGACGATGTCAGCGTTTTTCTCGTGAGCTGGAACAAAGGGCATGCCAACCAGAGACAGGGAGGTGGAAGTAAGAGGGACTGCAGCAGAGAAAGAAATAACAGTAGACAGGAGAGGGAACACATCTATCCGTGTCTCCTGTGATGCATCACCTGCCTGTCCTTTCCAGGAAAAAAAATGGACGCCGTGGCTGATGAATGGCCCCACTCACTGGAGAAGAACAGAGCAGAGTGAGCCCCGAGGGACCGAGAGGGGAAGATGATTATTTCTTGGCTAAGTGGTTCTGGTTAGAGTTACATCTAAATCTTGTCTGAGATGGAACTTTAAACCAATACTCCAACACAGAAGCTGCAGTGTGGCTGGACTCCTTGAAAGGCAGAAACTTTATCCAGACCTGAATTTCTTGATTGGGTTATACTGAGTCATCCTGGCCCGTCTCACTGCACGGTGAACATCAAACTTCATGGCAGCAAATGTTTTCATGTCTGAATTTGCAATTACGAAACCTATCTAGACCCAAGGAGGACTGTTTTTCTGTGTTTCAGATGTTGCATGGAGGATACTTTTGGGAAAATTACATATTTATTTGACACGGAAAGCACCAAAAAGATGAGTAATCAGGTCAGCAACCTCACCAGAAACAATCAGCAATCAGTCTGTGGTTTTAAAGGCATGGGTAGTTTCTAAGCTTCCCTTTGAATGAAGGGATTTAAAGGATCAGTTCACACTAATCGCAAAAAACTGGTCTTCCATTTACTACAGTAAAGCCCTGTGAAATTCATTTTAATTGACAGAGGCTACTCTCACATTCAGGCAACACTCCTTGCTTACAGTTTTGACCAGAAACGGGTACAGCTTCGCCTTTTTCCCCAAAGAATATTTGACTCCACACATAGATCCTTGAAGCTAGCTAGCACACTGCCTCTCTCTCGTCATCACCCGTTCGAGCCTTCGACATGATTGTGTGTGTGAAACATTGTTATTCTTCAGTTCATTCAGCTAAGGTGCCACGAAAAAAAAAAAAAAACTTCCACTTTCTTCAATGGTCCTTTAATTTTTAGCCAGAAAATTGATCTGCAACACAGACTTCTTGTGAATCAAACATGCCACGCCTTTGGCGGTTCCTGCCTCCCAAATGTGAATATTTGGCTGGTTTTCCCAGAGCTAAACAAACTGTGATGTGCATTTTTCACCATTTTCTGACATTTCATAGACTAAAAAAAACACTGAATCGCCCGAAAGGACAAGGCTGAAATACCCTTCCAACAGCGTTAGGTGGAAAATAGCTATTCTTACATATTTTAAAACATATTTTAGCTATGTGGCTGAAACTGCAACCACTGCTCAGCTGTCACGTCCCTGTCTTTGAGACCTTTCCCATTGTCTTGGTTTTCGCAGTGATACCGCATTAAGAGTCCAAAGTGTCCTTTAAAGGGACAGTTTAACACTTTCTGGCTAAGAGTTGAAGCTACAGCCAGTTAGCTTTTCTTAGCATAACAACTGAAAACAGGGGGAAACAGCTAGTCTGGTAATATCCAAGAGTATTTCTTGGCCAGGAGCAGTGACTTCCCTTTGTCTTCCCTGCCTGCCTGGCAACGTCACAGTAACAACAGAACTCCAGATGACAACAAGCCAGAACCACACCTTGTTTTTACACGTTGGCTTATGGAGATAATGTGTCATCTAACGAGGCTTGGAGGTGCTGGAAGATAAATTATTTTACCCAGTTTCCTCTTATTTCCTGCCAATCTGAGCAAAATGTCAAAGTATTATCTTCATTTAAAGAAACCGAAAAGCTCCACAGAGAGAAGCGAAGTCATCGGTTCAAATCCTTTGTTGGACTTGTTTGTGCAAATGAATTGAATGAAGAAAACAAGAGGGAAACAAGGCAGGAGTAGCACACCAGACACACACCCAGACAGGCAGGAGATGATTAAGAGGACAGAGAATGAAGGCTCACGGAACAGCTCATACGATCTGGTATTGCTAAATGGTTTCTTCCATGTGCGCGGCGTTTGTTCAACTTGTATAAACAGTGTGAAGATAGCCGGTCCAACATCTGCAGTAGTAAGAGTGTGATGACGCAACACAGCCAGCAGCAGACAGTAATCTCTTCCCAGAGACAATACACAGAGAGACGTGACCTTGCATGTCCCTATGACTCCAAATCTAAACGCACAAACACACAGTGTATTAGTGCATGACCCAGGGGAATTCAAAGAAAAAAATCTCCCAGAGCTTCCCTCATCACCCCCGCTCCTCCCCTCTTCTCTTTCCGTCCTCTCTGCCATCCTGTCCCTCTCCCTGTCCCCTAACCCCCACAGCAGTCGGCACACAGCAGTTTATCCTTAACCCGCCATCCATCCATCCAGTCTTCTTTCATTCCATCTTTCCTGTCCCTTTGGACAGACGGGAAACTTTGAATCAACTTTTAGGAGACAAGGGATGACCCTCTGCTCAATGTGTGCCGCCATGATAAGAACAAACAGGCCGAAGCGCCACCTCCTCCCCTGAACAGTGAGGAGGCTTCTTTCTAAGTTAGGACAAACAATGATGCCCCGGCTTCCTGGGATTCATCAAAGCGGGGCTTTATCTTTGCAAAAAAAAAAAACAACAGAATAAGAATAGATGGAAGCAAAGTGCAGTGCTGATCTGAGCAGTAACAGCTAGCCGTTCTCCCCTTCGTTTGCTAAAATGTGGAAGGCTTACGCAACCATCCCCTTTTTAAATGCTACAATCTCAGTATGAAGTGAAAGCTTATGGCTGTGGCTTGTGGCATCCCACAGATGTACAGTGTGCACATCACGTCTAATTATACTGCATTTGAGAAGCAGTTAAACAGAGTGTCCAATTCGGCTTCATTATATCGTGAACCTTCGTGACCTTACAGCAAACCAGTAAGAAAAACCTACACAAGCTGACAAACAGAGAGTTATTAACAGCTTGAACTGGTTTCTTTGTGTAATCATAAGTTAGATGTGGACATCCCTGTTTACGTCTGGCCTGCACTGTGAAGGAAGTGTTTTTCTCTGGAGCGATTTATAGTGGCAGGAAGTAGTACAGCAGGTGGTGGTAAGGCAGCCTTAATGTTGGCTCGATCCATTAGTTCCTGGCCATAATGAATCTGAAGTGTATATGAAATAACATATTCTCAAGCGCTTCTAATCAGCATCATCACAAAATACGACACCGTCATGTATTAACAGACTCGTCACTTTTTTTAACAGTGGAACTGACTCTCTTTATTTGGAGTTTTGGTGGTGGGATAACCTTTTTTGTTCACCTCTGATCACACTGAGCTTTTAAACACTGTGCTCCTGCCTCTCGTGACAGCCATCCGTACATAAGTTCGCGCATGGTGAAGGCTCAAGGTTGATTTACGGAACGGGAAAAGGCGTGTACGAATGCAAACAGCCGCAAAACACACACACACACGTGCAGTGTCTCACACACCACGCAATGATATTCAAAAGCATGTGTAACAGGACCTGCGTGCGCATTCTTCCCTCAACGCCTTTATATTAAAAGATGACATTTCCTTTTTCACAGCCGGTTTCTCTATGAGTCAGTGATGTAACGTCTCTTTCACTGCTTGAGATAGAAAGTACAGCCCTGGCAGGCCGGTGGTGGTCAAGACTTTGGTGTAAATGTGCAGCCATTCAGTCGGCCTAATTCACAAAGCAGGGGTGCATCTCATTCCACATCAATCCACAGAACGCCTCCTAACAGCCCTTAAAATAGGCATGAGCTTGCTGCTGATAGCTGCAAGTTACACGTGTTGGTGGAAATCAACAGTCAGAGATTAAAGGAAAGGAAATGTGAAAATATGTGTAAGAGATCTGAAACCAAACAGCCTTTTATCTGCCTCCATCTCTGCCTTTCTTTCCTAAAAATAACTTTGATTGAATGTAAAATGCTGATGATTTGGCCGCCGGCGCTGCTTGTTGAAGCTTTCTGACGTTTCTTCAGAGACAACCAGGGCTCATCAGGATTTTCATCTCGACACACAGCACTGGCAGGATGTGCCAGACCGTCATTCCACCTGGCGTCGAGCTACAGGAAAACCAACAACAAGCCTCACGCATCACAACACAAGCGGCAGAGATGGTGCTGCTGGACAGCATGCGTGCCGGGACAGGACAGGACAGGACAGGACAGCAATCATCTTCACCTTCTAATTTTAGACTGAGTCTGAGACCTAACAGACAGACATGACATGAATACAGACAGTGCACCTTTTCTTTCTGATAACAGTCCGTGCAGCTCTTCACACTGTAGAGGAACAGGAAGGGCACAGAGCCCTGATCTGCACTGTGTTAGTGCCATCATGTGCAACCAATAGGACAGCATGGTTTTAAAGCAATCCAATTCACATGTAAGTGTGTGTGTGTGTGTGTGTGTGTGTGTGTGTGTGTGTGTGTGTGTGTGTGTGTGTGTGTGTGTGTGTGTGTGTGTGTGTGTGTGTGTGTAAGGCACAATGTGTGTGGGGGGGGGTGTCATGGGGTCACAGTAAAAGTGTTTAACATCTTTCTGAAACATGCTGCATTTAAGCAGGATTAAAGTTTTGGCATGAGACGTGAAGTTTATCTGAATTGCACTAAAGTGGATTTCTTCCACTTCACGTAACCTGATCACATGTCCGGAGCATCAAAGCGCAACGTTTTAGCCGTTAAGAGTTGTTTCAACAACAATGACTCCCCGTCGCGGTTAAAATTACGCAAAAAAGTGTTTAAAGAAGAGCAGGAAACTCACCTCCTCCACTGTGAGGGGCATGCATATCCTGTACTCCTTCAGCAACATCTTCCCCCTCTCCCCGTCTCTTCTGTGTGTTCACAATGTGTCAAACCAGCTGAGTAAACGCTCCCTCCGCCGACCGACGGGATGTGTGTAATATCTGGAGACGTGTCAGCGCATGTGGGAGGATGGTGAGCCCGGGTTATGAAATACACCCCGAGATACAGCTGAGTTTTTTCATCGGTACCGGTGGACACGCTCTGCAGCAGCGAAAGTGAGGGCAGAAATGAGCTCTGTTCACGGTTGTCCCCTCCTATCACGCTGAGGAGTCAAGCTACGGGCAAATAGCGACGAACGGGACCGGAAAACGTAGGAAGGATGGCTTCAAAATAAGAGTATCAAATTAATTTCGTTAACAGTAACAATGTATTTTTCTGAAAACACATTCTGTGTGATAGACATTTAACAAGTGTCAGTCGTGTTGCTTGTAGCCAATACTTTAAATCTATCACCTAGATTTAAAAGAATAGCTCTTCTCTTGACCACAGATTGTTAACTGCTCACTGTTTTCAGGGTTTTTGTTCAATTTCTTGCATTTTTTACCCTTATGAACAACAGCTTTTAATACTCAATAAAGGCTCCTCATGGTTTCTCGGTTTGATCGACTTCAGCAAACATAAGTGATGCAAAAACATAAGCATTTTAAGAGTATCTTATAATGTTTCCTATGCAGAAAATCACTTCCACTTCACTTCCAGCTGCAGTTCACACCACAACAAGAGTGATGTGATGTCAGATGTAAACAACCTATTGCCACAATCTAATCGATTTTCATGGAATGTGGAGACAACAGGGTACAGAGGGTGTCTGTGGGGTTGAAAGGGGCTCGAGTTTTTTCGGGGTTTGTTTGTTTGTTTGTTTGTTTGTTTGTTTGTTTGTTTGTTTGTTTGTTTGTTTTCTCTCTCAATGATGCTGCCCTTATTTAGTCTAGTTTAAGATACTGACACCATAAACTAAAAGATTTCTGTTGGAGACAAATAATCTCACCTCACACTTGTTTTTTGACAACTGAACTCACTTCATGTGTTTGCAGAGCAGATGGTTGGTTATATTCAACATATGTGCTGAAACTGAGTGGCTCAATTAATTTCAAATCTATTTCGGTGGCATAATAAACTGCCCAAGCATACAGTGGAGTGGAATTAATTAATTATATCTGATCTGCACAATCTCATTGATTATGATATCTGGGCCATATCGTAATACACTGGATCATGTAACACTGGACAAAATGCTGGCTGATACATGTTATTAGTCTATTTATCGTACGGTTTAGTTATCCACATTGACTACATAGCGGCCACCTGGATCATAATACTGACTACAAGTGGCCTGCGTATCGTTAGAAATATGTAAAACATTCAGATTAACAATTCAACTTGAACCGCTAAGTGAAGCGTATTTCCAGCGTCATTCTTCAATAAGACCAATAATTTGAAAAACGTGTGACCGGACGTGGCATTGCCTCGTGCACGCTGACTACACACGGCTCTCTGTTGGTTACCGTTAGAAGTGACTGTCCAAATTGCTGATCAAGGAAATGTGTACTTTTCTAAGCGGTCCATCGTAAACCCGCCCTCCCTGAGAGTCTCAACTTTTAAGGTTTTTGACGTCAAAGTTATGAGGACGACACACGTCCTGAAGTCGGGGGGAACGGAGGCTCTCCGCTCTTCTTCTGCTGCTTCTAAAGCAGCTTCGGCATCGGAAAATTTTCAGCGGTTAACAGCAGCCCCAGCCCCCCTTTCCTCCCGCTGCGAGGCCCGCTGAAATACGACGCTGTGCTCGGTGGAAACATCGGCTGACACAACCGCAGCTCAGGAAACATCAGCGCTCTGCTTCACACTGCCCCGACATCTGTCTCACCTCTCTGCACCGCGGTCCCACGTACATACTTCATGTCATCGTGCTATGAGAGTACAGAGCGGTGCTTTCTTGACACCATCAGCCCACCGTGCAGACAGTGCAGTTCATGAGGATCCAGCACAGGCCTGGATGTGCCCTGCTATGGACGCTGTGTGTCTGCTGGTGTGCAGTTTGCAGCCTTCAGCTTACCATTCAGTGCAAGGGATCAACATGCACATTTCAGATCTAATGGCTACAGCTGCCCCCATGAGACTTAGAAAACAGTGAAAATTCATGGTTTATCAGAAGTGGCTGTATCGTTCATCAAATTAGGCTTAAGCTGCACTTCAGTGTTTCAATGTGGACTAGAGATGCACTAGAATGGTTCATGTGTATGTATGTATGATACTGCACTGTATGTAGATGTTGTTTCCTGTTTTAAAGTAATTCACTTTAAGCAGAATGTGGACAAAATATGCAGTAGAGAAATGAAAATGACATCTGCTGAACCCGTTTCCCGCCTGCTGCTCTCAGGTTTACATAATTTGGGTTGCCCCTGTTAAACAAGAACTGATTTTACAGTCCAGGCATAAATGAATGAAGCTCACTAGGCCCAATGCATACTTCAACATCCAACTGAGGGACATGTAAGCCTGTATCTTTGATGACGGCACTCATGAACAAAATCAGCCACACTCAGTGCTTTAGCGTCCTGTGTGGCTTGTCAAACATAATCAATGTCAGCACATTAATAATTGGTCACGTTTAGTTAAAGTGGGAGTTGCATGGCGGGCTTCATTGACATGTGATGTATTTGACTTGACTCAGCAAAATTCATGTTCATAATTCTGCTTTGAAGATGCTGACAAACAGTACTGGGCGCTGTCAGCAAACATACGGTGGGTCCACCAGAAATAGATTCATGGAAGGTGGCAAACCCTCTGAAACAGCATTTGGATTTAAAGTCAGCACTTTCTAGACTTATCAAATGAATAGAATATGCAACAGAAGTAACATATCTTACACTTGTATGTTGTATGTATGTAGTATCAAGAGCAGTTCTTAATAGGTGTGTCTTAAACAAAGATACAACATTTACTTAATGTTTTTCCTCAGACAAGCTGTTTTAAAGCCCTAACTGATTAGTCCCATTAACAACGCATCAGTTTTTAATTAAAGTTTTCCCGCTCATGTTCTTGTAAATGGTCTGATATTGTGTAGCGGCACATTAATTGTCATATTCACAATGAAATAACTGACATAAAAGCATTCCAGGATGTTGCATTCTTCAGGAAGCTTCAAGAAATAAAGTGACTAAAGTGCAATGTTTACCAGAGAAATACATGTTCACAAAACATATTATGAATATGTGCAAATATGATTATGTGTTCACTCATTTGGCTTCAGAACAGTTAAGGCAACGTTGGAATAATAAACATGGTGACCTATAGAGTCATCGAGTCACAAGTATATAAGCATGATGCAATCTATTGTTGAGCTATCTTGTCATATTGATTGCAGATACAGTACTATGTACAGGTAGGCTAACACAAGCAGTACTCCACCACATCAAATGGCTTCTGTTCTTGTGCACTAAAGGGTTTCTGTCCATTACTGTGCACACTGCACATTTCAGTGACGTTCGTGTGCATCCCTCCTCATCAGAGTTGAACCTGTCCTCGTCCAATTTTCCCGGTTCACCTCTGGTGACCAGTTAAATCAGTCATACAGTGTCAGTAACACCAAAACATCCACTTACTTCCATTATAGATCGTGATTTTTTTTGTTATTTTTTAGTTTGAAATGTACAGTTTTTAACTTGTACACATCATCACACACTGTCAAATGTATGCAATGGCCATACATATACTGTACGTGATCATCCACTCACTGTTGTCAATTCAATGTTTATTTATTTTTGATTGTTTACTACTTATAACACTTTACGTGTATAGAGACTTTTATTTATGTTGTTGGTAACTGGTGATTTTTACAGATATCTTTTCCACATGTTAGTGTACATTGCAGTCCTGAGAATTCTTTACTCTCTACCATTATTTTCAGCACTTGGCCTTGCTCTCAGCTATATTTCTATTCCTCTATAAGCACCTGGAGAGCAGTGAAAAACCAGAGTCAACAATGACCTTCAACAATAAAGCAGATTCTGATCCTGATTCAAACATTCAGTTTTTATTTTTCTTTGGTGTGAGCTGCGTTGAAAATGATGGTCTGTCCACATTAACTGACTTTGTAAATTACAGCTTAATCAGAGTCTCTAATACATGTTTGTTCTTGGCCCTGGTGCAGCACAGTCTGTTATTTTCATCATTGGTATTCAGGAAGATAATGTCGATCATGATTAGCTGAGCCTTTCGTGATGTTTTTGAAGTGTGAAAAGTGTGCTCAGATCACTCAGCATATTTTTATACCTCTGCAGTCAGAGATCTTTTTCCATTTTGGATCTTCCTCTCAGTGGATCAGAGTCATTTTCAGTTTATCAGGCCTCCAAGGTCTGTGCTGAGCCTGCACTGGGATCAAACTGATTTTAGTTCAGGGCTTAGGGGCTTTCTCTGCCATGAGCAGGAAAATCACTGACCCACATTAGTTTTATTTATGAGGGCACTGGTGGTGGTGCCTTTCAAAGCAGTTAACTGTGTGAGGAGTGGAATGCACAATGCAGACGTTAAAGAGACGCCTACTGGTGGACTATGGTCACTGCACTCAGCGTTCATTCACATGATCATGTCCATTCACAAAGATCTTCATTCATCCTGACCATTCAATTGGTAAGTGCAGGATAGGTGTTACACTTTCGAAATGAATTCCTAGAAATATTATCATCATCCTGCTTTTAATTTTCATTCTCCTCCTCCATCATCATTGTCATTATTGACAGCATGACTCTGGGTTTTGATTCTAGGGTAGTCATACTGTAAATAAAAGCTCTCAACTCCATTTGACAAAAAGCATCAACTTGAAATATGAATGTCATCCTCCACCTCATCATTATAACTTTGTCTTCACTAAGATGAAATTAAAATGAAATACAGAACTGTCTTGTCCCGAAGTGACAGTATTTTCCCCCCAACTGGTTGAGTTTGTTGTTCACTTTATTTGGTATAAAGGTAGGACATTTCCTCCAAATCAAGTGAAATCCTGTTCTTAAGCCCCTTTTGTGGGTGCTACAGACTCCTCTTAAATCTGTCTTTTTTTTTGTTGTTTGTTTGTTTGTTTTACCTTCCTTTGTATTGCTCTCATTCATTCATTCATTTGAACCTTTCACAGTGTTTGCCATTTCACATGCTCGCAAATACAAAAGTTATATTAAAGAAAATAGTGTGTCCCTCCTGAAGAATGAAAAGGTACCTCTAATAATTTTCAGCTAAATATAGACTCACTTGGCACTGAATTTAAGATAGCATCTCCTCCAAATTTAAATGGCTTCCTGAACAGATTAAAGTCACTCCATAGAGATGGGAGCCACTCATTATTAAGTCCAGTTGTGACAGCTTAGAGATAAGATGAAGCTGGATGTCTGAAAACATAAGTCCCCTTAGTCAAACAAATTAAAGCTGTCCAGCATTTTCAACCAATCATGATCACCATATATGTCATAATTATTGGGCATTCCTTACATATATGTAAAACAACCTACATAACCATGATAAGCTCAGAAATATCACCATTTTTCTTTATCTTAAAGCCATAGAAAATGAGTTGATTTTGATTCTACTGAATAGGCTACCAAATAGAAAAGTATTTTGTGTATATGCTTTACGTGTTATCATTTACCTCCATCACTCATTGTATATAGTGTTTTTTGCCTTATCATACTTTGTATATAATTCTTATTGTTTATTATATATTGTTGCTCTACTTAACTTATTGTTTAGTCTTTTTCTGGGGTCTCCTTTTTGTCTTTTTGTCCTTGTTGAGCTTTATGTCAATTTTCTTATACATGTACATTTCAGTGTTTTGAAGCAAGTCAAATTCCTTGTATGTGCACACATATTTGGCCAATAAAACAGATTCTAATTCTGAACTTTTTAATTTGTTTGTTTATTAACTAATTTACTGATTGATAGTGCAGCTTTCAAGGAACGACATTAATTGCAGAGTCCCTGCAAAGGAACCAAGTACCAAGACAAAAATCAGGCTTTCATAACGCTTGCCTGAAATATTCTGGTGGGTCCTCACTGGGTCCTTCAGGCGCCTCGGACAGCTATTTGATTCTCTCCTTTGATTGGTCACCTACCCCTTTCGTTCATTTGACAGGTAAAATAGTGCTAGGCTGAATTTGGTAGCAAGCAAAGCAAAGCACCGTGCATTGTCCTAAACTGAACACCGCAAAGATGTCTGAAGAGCGATCTGAAAGGTCCGATGGGAAAATTGTGAAGATGGAGGTCGACTACAGTTCAACTGTAGACCAGCGTCTCCCGGAATGCGAAAAAATGGCTAAAGTAAGCGGAGTCCGAAAAGAGGCCAGCGCTGGCTGAGTCATGGTGCATCGGGATCAGTGTGTTAGCATGGAAGCTAACATCCATTTGCTTTAGCACCACCCGGAAACCTCCCATAAACAATATATTGAGTGTAAACTGCTCAAGGATGTTGATGTGTTGTTTAAGCTCCACACATTTCTGTGTCCCTTTTATTCTCACATACGCTTTTGTTTTTGTTCTTAATGTCGCTAGCATGATAGCAGTCTCAGCACAGTCATTGGCAACAACTTCAGCTATCGTTAACGCTAACTCGGTAGCCAAACTTAAGTTAGTACCTAACGTATTGTCCAAATTCAGAAGTTAACATTTATGGTTTTTCTAAGCAGTAAATGTACGTAACGCATTTTTTTAATTTATTTATTTATTTGTTTGTTTGTTTGTTTGTTTGTTTGTTTGTTTGTTTGTTTTCTGCTCCAGGAGGGCAAGCTGCAGGAGGCCATTGAGAGCCTGTTGTCATTGGAGAAGCAAACCAGAACGGTAAGAGGTCTCTGTACAGTAACTTTCTAAGCACAGCTTGTTTACTTTCCTGTCATTTGGCCGTGGAAGACCCCGCATCTGACCCAGATCTGAATGTCAAAAACGCATTCATGGCATGATTTGTTTCTCAGTCTACTCCAAAACATGGTGTAAGGCAAAGACTCCCTAATTGTTACACACTCCGATCAAAACTGTTCAGAGCAGATCTGATATTTGATGATAATAATGATATCTGCAGGAACCGATCTTAGCAGACTGAATGATTATTTTATGCTTGATGGGGATTAAAAAAAGGCCTGGAAAACAGGGGTTGATGGAACCCTAAAACATGGCATTGACCAGCAGCCTACAGTAGCACAATTTTACAGGATAAATGAAGGTGGGTTGTGGCATCAAAGATTTGCAAGACCGGAAAATTTGACAGTGTAGTCACGTCAATGAAATACAGTAAGTGATGGATCTGCAGTAATAGCATGTGTATGTTTTTGTGTATTTTAGTTCTTGTTTTACTTATCTGCCTTCAACCCCTGCACAGGCATCAGACATGGTGTCCACCTCCAGAATCCTCGTGGCTGTGGTCCAAATGTGTTATGAAGCCAAAGACTGGGATGCCCTGAATGAAAACATCATGTTGCTCACCAAAAGGAGGAGTCAGCTGAAACAGGTCAGATGCTTCTTTTTCCCTGAAGGCTCTTGTCTCACAGTTATGTCCAGAGATGTTTTTATTATGTTCTACACTCTGTGTATTTTCTTGTGCTCCCAAAAATAATTTTACAAGCTGTATTACTACTAACAAAACCCAGGAGTGTGTGTTGTCAGATAGTTTGATTAATCAAGATTTAGTGAGCAGTATTCTTTGTCAAGCACTTATTCAGATTTAAATATGTTTTTTCGTTTGCTGTCTGTCTTTTATCAGGCTGTTGCCAAGATGGTACAAGAGTGTTACAAGTACGTGGATGCTGTGACTGATCTGACCATCAAGCTGAGACTCATCGACACACTTCGCACTGTGACTGCTGGCAAGGTCTGGAATGTGTTTGTGTGTCAAAAGAGCTGTATATGAGAGACAAAAAAAAAGGGTATATTTATTTGAACAGCTGTCAAATCAAATACTGCGTGCCACTCTGTGCCAGATTGGGTGAGGGTGAAAGTCTCAAGTTAGCAGTGATGGAGGAACCCCGCAATTGTGTCTTATTTGGTGCATGTATATTAAATGAAACAATGGCATTAAGGTTTTATTCAGTTTGCGAGGGTCTGATTTACATGGTGGTCAGGTATGTGTGTAAGTTTTGGTGAAAGAAAAGACAAGAGATAAGCCTCACTAATACACAAAACATGTCCTCCCCACAGATTTATGTAGAGATCGAGCGCGCCAGGCTGACAAAGACCTTGGCCAACATCAAGGAGCAGAGCGGAGAGGTCAAAGAGGCAGCGTCCATTCTTCAGGAACTGCAGGTAAAAGACGAGCTGCCTTTATTTTCTCCCCGGAGGGATGGAGAAAATTCTGTACAGTTGTTGTGGGGACAAATGGGGATGCGTCCATGTTTGAAGAACCTTTTGTCACCACATTTATGAAGGGTAAAATATGTAAATTAAGTTTCATGGCCTCCAGTTTGGAAAGTGCTTATATAGATATAGATATATATAGATATGTTTTCTTCCTGCTCAGGTGGAGACATATGGCTCCATGGAGAAAAAGGAGAAGGTGGAGTTTATCTTGGAACAGATGAGGCTTTGCATTGCTGTCAAGGATTACATTCGCACCCAGATCATCAGTAAGAAGATAAACACCAAATTCTTCCAAGAGGAGGGCACTGAGGTGAGATGAAGGGTTAGAGACTAAACACTGCTAAAGTACTGTTTGCTACAGCACAGCTTTAGAAGCTGTTGAGTCATCTTTGGTGTAACTTTTCCCTTTTGTGTAATGATCAACTCAGGAATCGAAGCTCAAGTACTACAACCTAATGATCCAGGTGGACCAGCACGAGGGCTCATACCTGTCTATCTGTAAACACTACCGGGCCATTTATGACACCCCCTGCATCTTGGAGGACAGCAGCAAGTGGCAGCAGGTACATGAGCATTCTGTCAATACCCCAGTATATTTTTAACATATCTTGAATGCATTTAATTTACAGTTAAATACACTGGCTTTACTCTGAGTGCATACCTAGGACGTGAACATCCTTTTGATACATGTCGCTTTCTATGAACAATAATGATCACCGTATAGTTTGCAATAATAACACTACATATATGTCTTATCAAAATGTACTTTGCTTGTTGCCAGTTGCTAAAAAAATCCATGAATGCATTTGTATTCCAGGCCCTGAAGAGTGTAGTGCTGTATGTGATTCTTTCCCCTTACGACAACGAGCAGTCAGACCTCGTGCACAGAATCAGTGCAGACAAGAAACTGGAAGAAATCCCCAAATACAAGTAAGAGATGCTGTACTTTATGCTCCTCTGAATGTTGGCAATTTCACTAGCATGTGTGATTACAGCACTACGTGAGAGCATTTTGTTGTTATGAATGGGCAGGGGTGTGATACCGGGAGAAAAACAAATGCATATCTTTCAAAAAGTAAAAGCCGTCTGAATCAACACTCAGCTTAGTTCAACAAATGAATTTCCTGGCACATATATATGCGGTTTGACAGCCTTTACCTATATTCTGTGTGAGTCTGCATTCAGTCTGTTACACAACAGTTCTTTCAGTAGCGTTTTTAATATTTTCTCCACGTGGGAACGATTGATGGCAGAGGCTGTTGGTTGCTGCTCAGCTGGGGAATGATCATAGCAACTTTCACATATGCTGACAACACGAGTGTGCACTGCAAGGTGTGAACACGGGAGTTTTCACCATCTTCCTCCTCCGTTCACAGAGACCTTCTGAAGCAGTTCACCACTATGGAGCTGATGCGCTGGGCCTCCCTGGTGGAGGATTACGGGAAGGAGCTGCGAGAAGGCTCACCCGACAGCCCTGCCACAGACGTCTTCTCGTATTCAGAGGAGGGGGAGAAAAGGTGGAAGGACCTGAAGAACAGAGTGGTGGAGCATGTAAGTCCCACATCTGTTGATGCTTGGCAGTGGGGAGATGTCTAATCAAATTACAGCTGATCCAAACTAAGCCAGCTCATTCGAACCAATAATTAATCACAGAAGAGAAGAAGAAGAAGCATCTTATGGTGACAAATTATGGCCATGGAAGTTGCACTAGATGTGATGACGAAGTCATTTCTTTAATTCACATCGACAGTGAAAGTAGAAGTGTGTCAGTTTGATTATTAGGCTCTAATTTGAACACCCCTTGCTCGATCTGTCCTGCATATCATTTGCACAATTTGCAAAAACCATGCAGTGAATAAGAGGTTTCAAGCTCAAAGTGCTATTTTAAGACTCAAAAGATTTTTTTATGTTCTCTAAATTGGAATAAATGCAGTGAAGTTACAAAAGAGCAGTAGATGAACAGTGCAAGCGACATGGGAAATAGATGGAGGTGATTATGAAGCTCCGTGCAGATTCAGTGATGTGTTAAAGTGGATTGATTCAAGTGTTGATGTGACCTAAGAGTTTTCCCTGTTCTAACCTTAAATAATTTATGTAAATATTCTGCTGCAGATAATGTATATTAATGACGTACTCTTCCTCCAGAACATCAGAATAATGGCCAAATATTACACCAGAATCACAATGAAGAGGATGGCCGGACTCCTTGACCTCTCTATTGATGTAAGCAACACCTTCGCCAATGAGCTCACGTGTGAAGTTCACGTTAGCGGTACAGAAAAATGTTGCATGCTCTTAGAGCAAATGATTTTTCAGTCTGTTTTTTTGTTTTTTTTTCAGCAATGTTGGCATTTTGAGTTCATGTTGTACATAAAGAGTTCAGTACTGACTTTGGTAATTATGGGTCATTGACAAATGACATGTTTTGTGGTCAGTTATGGCACGACTAAATAGACCCTGAAAATAATAATCATAAATTCTGAATTGTCAGCTTAGCTGTGGCACCCTTTACATGCATACATATAGTAAGAGTAGAAGTACACAGTGAGTCGTACCACAGATTTCCTTTGGAAAATATCTTAATTCAGCCAATAGGACTTGCAGGGCTGCTTTTAGACAGTAAGGAAACTAATGATTTGGTCAGACTGAAGAAAACTTTGAAAGACATTAACATGGCGTCTGTCTGTTCATTAGGAGTCCGAGGAGTTCCTCTCCAGCCTAGTCGTAAACAAGACCATCTATGCCAAAGTCGACCGTCTGGCTGGCATCATCAACTTTCAGAGGCCTAAAGACCCCAACGACCTGCTCAACGACTGGTCGCACAAACTCAACTCTCTCATGTCTCTGGTCAACAAGACCACGCATCTCATTGCCAAGGAGGAGATGATCCACAACCTGCAGTGAAACACAGTTATTGTGCATTATTTTGTCTTTTGGTTGATATTTGTCTTCTGTTTTGTTTTTGAATATACAGTATACTGGTGGACTGTGAAGGCAGCATTATTCCAATGTCGTGTAATTGGAGAAAAAGCTGCAGCACATGAACGGCACCTCAACATTGTTCATTTTTTTTATTTACTACTCAGTCAAACATAAACAATAAACTCATGAGCACCTTGCCTCTGCATCCCTCTGACATAGAAGACTTTCTCATTGAATTATATACAGAAGTCTAGCGTTTCTCACTGTATGAAAACATGGCTGAAAGCTCTTTTTAAATGTACACTTGGCAATGTAAACAATAAACTCCTCACATTTGGTTTAAGGGTTGTATGTAGATTTTATAGTGTTTAACCTGACTGGTGTGTTAAAGTGTCTGCAAAACATGACTGCTTAAGAAGACTTTCAGCTGCTGCTGCTGCTGTGGTGCCACTTAAGTCACATATACTGTAACAAAGACCTGGAGAAGAGAAAAGAAATCTTCTGTGACATGAATCAAATCCATGCAAGACGTTTGTTAGTTGAAATCCAGTACAAATTAAATACAAGTATAATGACAATCCGTCTTTAGTGAACAGAAGCCCAGCTGACGGTTGTATTTGTATGCCGTTACTGGTCTCGACCAGTGTTGCCTGACTGGTTCTGTTAGTGCAGTAATGTTTAAATAAACTCCATCTCTTTGAGAAATCTTTTTTTTTTTTTTTTGTTTAAGTTAATGAAGGGTTTCACTTCTATCTTACTGCTTACTGGTTTTACTGGTTTAAGTTTCAGCAGGTTAAAACACTGGTACAACAAAGTCAATGAGGTATTGAGGGGTGCCTGCTTTTTTTTCTTTTTTTTTATAACAGTTACAGCATAGTGGGACTATACTGTACACTCTGTTGGACACTGACTACCACCTACAGGCAGGTAGCAAACTAAAGGATAATTAAAGAGGATAATTGTGAATAAGGAAACACAGATGCTTCTGCAGGAGGTGTCACTGAATGTCAGGAAATGATGGGAATCATATGCTTTGACCTTCATAGTCACCAAGTGTCAACCCACTGCATCATCATCATCGCCACCATGACCAAATGAGGGAATATTGTTTGGGAGAATGGTGGTCATTCCTGCAGTAGAAGTTTATTTTAAGGAGCAACAAGCTGTTCACGGTGGTTCAGCACCTTCACTTTGGCAACCATCTGCACATTTACTCTGCACTCTTACTTACTTACATGATGCAGAATCTTATGCCTGACTAACGCCTGTCTGGTTCTCAAAATGAACGGGGTTCGGGGTTGCGGGGGGCTGGAGCCTATCCCAGCTACAATGGGCGAGAGGCGGGGTACACCCTGAACCGGTCGCCAGCCGATTGCAGGGCCACATGTAATGACAAACAAACATTCACACTCACACCTACGGACAATTTAGAGTCATCAATCAACCTAATGAGCATGTTTTTGGTCTGTGGGAGGAAGCCGGAGTGCCCGGAGAGAACCCACGCATGCACGGGAAGAACATGCAAGCTTCACACAGAAAGGCCCCGCCCGACCCGGGGATCGAACCGGCAACCTTCTTGCTGTGAGGCATGCGCACTTCCTACAAGGTACATTTTTCTGAGTTGAGTCTGAAACTAAACAATAATTCTTTAACGTTTTATATTACAGTTTACATTTTATTATAAGAACTCCTGTCACTGTTTGGAGGAGCCATGATGAATTTAATGTACATAGATAATTTTGTTGGTGGTTGACATATTTGCCATTTTGGTTATTTTTGATTGTTTATTTGTTATTTAATAACAACAACAACAAAAATAATAATAAGTGTGTCACGCAACTGGCAAGCAAGGCCCTACCTCAACCTCTCAGTCACTTTTACTTTTACGTTTCCAGTAGGCTAGGCCTAGTCACTACATTTGGTCAACAAAAAAAAGGCATCACAACAAACATCAGCGGATGGCGCATTGGAGCAAGGATCAAATCAATGGAGATTAAACAAAGCGATCAACAGAGGTAAAGGACGAATGAAGATGCCGGCTGTCAGCAAGCTACAACTTCGAGATTCGCAGTCAAAGCCAGCATAAGAACCCAAGTTGGCTTGCCAGTGTATGTGCGCATCAAGCTGTGAATTAATGAAAGAAGTGCGGCTTGCATATTCACTACTGTATGTCCACTGGGGACAAATGGCTGATTGATTGTTGGTTGAGAGTTGGTTATGGGAGTGCTGGCAGCTCTCGGATTGCTCAGGAGTCCCAATGCATTATTATCCTGTGATGTCAAATAAGGAATCTCCACTTGGTCTGTTTGAATTTGCCGCTACCCTGCTGATGTGGAATTGTGATGTTTGCAGGATGACTTTCGTTTCGGTCTGTGGATGTGTTTTGAATGCACAAACAATATGGTGAAACAGAAAATCAAAAGTGGAAAATGAGTCAAATAAATGCTGCTCTTGCAAGTTCTGAAATGGAGTGTGGAAAAAGAGAATCTCAACTCATTGCAAAGGCTTCTGTAAATAAAATTGAAAAGTTTCAAATTTAAATTTAAAATTAAAGGGCTCATACCACAAATAAAATCATTCATGAACAAAAAGGAAACTGTCTCACATGTACAACCCTTTTTGGAGAATTTAAGTCAACTTTGTGAAAACGCCACCAGGTGACATAATATGTTGATTCCTTTACTCCCAGAGGATGAACAGAGTAAACAAAATGAACGGTTCTCCAGCATTGTGGAGCACAGCAAGACATTTAAAGGGGATGCTGAACAGTGGTTGAGTGAACCAGAGGAACTGCTCAATGAGGACGGTCATGTTCCATTGGATTTGTTGGGATGAATGAACAGATGTCTTTCATTTCAATAGCTGATGGACCTCAAGCACTAATGCAGGCTGCATCCACAATCATGACAAATGACATGCAAGATAATGTGTCTAGAATTTCTTTTGCATGTCTAAGAGCTGAGGCTGACTTAACATCACTAATTTCATTGAAAGACAAGTGAGAATCTCATCTGACCCAGTGTTTGGAAACATACAGGATGCTCCATCACTGGCAACAAATAAAGGTGTGAGCAAACACAGTCCACATCCTCTTTCTGGAATTAAAGGAACTAGCTTTACCACTACTGTGGAAAACAAAACTCAGCCTGGAATCAAAGCCAATTCAAATGGCAAGGAAGACATGTTTTTGCTGTGGAGGAGGACACACATTGGACTTGTGTCCCCAGTTGGAGAAAAGTGCACACCAAGAGAAGATCGGCTTCTTGTGGGAAAATGATGTCTGTTTCAGCTGTCTGTGTATAGCATCAGTGAAGTTTGCAGAAAACAGATTTCCTGTAACAAAATGTGGTCTCTAACATCCAACCATACTTCACATTCCTCCAAAGGAAAAGGAAAAGGACCCTGACCAAGCTGGGAAGAAATCAGAGGTGTCAGTGGACAGCACTCTGGCGTCGAGTGGTCTTACTGTCGAGAGCTCCACATACATCTTCAGGATTCTGTGTTTTGGACGGACAGCGTTTCACTACTAAAATATATCAGGAATGACACTTCCAGATTCAGAGTCTTTGTTGCCAACTGAGTCTCAGAGATTCAACCTGGGTGTCAGGACCTCATTTTCTCCTTCAACCAGAGAGTGAGTGGCCTGTCAATCT
Organism: Chaetodon trifascialis; assembly: GCF_039877785.1. Classification (NCBI taxonomy): domain Eukaryota; kingdom Metazoa; phylum Chordata; class Actinopteri; order Chaetodontiformes; family Chaetodontidae; genus Chaetodon; species Chaetodon trifascialis. The sequence goes on from NC_092057.1 coordinate 17,191,333, forward strand.
GGACGATGTAAATCAACTTCCAACAGATGACCCTGAGGTCAAGAGAACTGCTGGAGTGAATGCTGTACAAGCTAAAGAGGAGCTTGATGCAGCGACCTGCATGATCCAGTACACTGACTCTTGGACCCATCTGAGAAAGTCTGTGGCTTGGATGTTGAGATTTAAGACCTGGCTCTTGTCTCTGTGTCAGAAGAGGAGAGAACTGAGCATGGTTCTTTCACAGTCAGACTTGGATGCGGAACAACAGCGACATTCATTGGAGAAGGATATGGAAACTTTCAAGAGGAAGACTGTTTCCAGTTGTCTATCAGTGGAGGAGCTTGAGCAAGCAGAACTGGAGATCATCAAGTTTAGTCAAAGGAACCGGTTTCCAGAGTTTTCCAGGCTGCAACAGGGTGAAAGTGTGAAGAGACATTGTCACATCTACAAACTCTGCCCACTGATGGAAGATGGAACTGCGCTCTGATAATGGGACGACTTTCATTGGAGCAGAGTGTGAATTGAGAATAGCCACTGAGCAGTGGACTTTTAACCCCCCAGCTGGTTTGCATCAAGGAGGATCCTGGGAGAGGTTAAGGCCTTCACCCCGTTCTTTGTGAAGTGGAAGCCATTACCAATGGCCGTCCAATTACCAAAGCATCCACGGATCCTAATGACCCGGAAGCATTGACGCCAAATCACCTGTTACTTTTGAAGACCTTACCCTCTTTGCCACCAGGAGACTTCCAAGAGGCAGACATATACAGTACACACACACACACACACACACACACACACACACACACACACACACACACGTACATACATATATATATAATACACACACATGCATGCACACACACACACACACACACACACACACACACACACACACACACACACACACACACACACACACACACACGTACATACATATATATATAGTACACACACATGCACACACACACACACACACACACACACACACACACACACACACACACACACACACATTTATATCTTGCAAACCAAACAAACCAAAGTAGCTGTGCAGCAAAAATGTGTTTATTGCAAAATGTCACATTTGTGCATTTTATGCTTTTTATACAAATAAACAAGTGAATATGCTAAATATGAACTTTTTTGTCCTATTTGTAGAGAATATGATCAATCCTACAATATTACATTTAACCTCTGTTTTTCATAAATTACAGAACAGTTTTATTGGAATGTACAAAAAATGACTGAAATTAAAAAAAAAAAAAAATCAACATTTTAAGAGAAACGCTTTTTGCTATCGGAGTCCGTGCACACGCACGCACGCACACACGCACACACACCAGTCCTCTCAACCTTCAGATCAGTACATCCCACTATGCTTTGCGATGGTCTGACAAGTGGATCCAAGATGGCGTAGAAAGTAAAGCTAGGTAAGTGTTGACTTCCCATTTTCAGCCCTTTCAATAGTCTTTTTAATCGCAAAGCCACTGACGCGAATCCCCTCCATTAATCATTAGGATAATGACGAATGCTTTGAGTTCGTGCACGGATAACAACACAATGTCATATCAATTATATGCGCCTAAACACCGTGGCAAAATTACAGGCCCGAACCCGTTTTGTTTCGGCGAACCCAGCTAGCTAGCTTGCTAACATTAACAAACCAGCCAGCTATTCTTATTTTGAGCTTGCCTGTTTAGTGCCAAGAAAGGCCGTGCTTTGGCTTGCTAGCTAACAGCTAGCTACGCGCACTCTGGTTAGTGGCAACACTGTATACCCCGTGCAAACCTGAACGTTAAGTTAACCAACGCCGTGGGGACATTTTTTCCAGGGCTTTGTAACGCTGCCGTCATCGCTCTGACTTGCAACAGTCATGACAAGTTTACCAGACAAACAACAGCTATAACTACCCACCGAAAGACCAAACAAGTAATTCCTCACGTTTGTGTTTAATAGTCTATGCTCTCTTGAAATCTAATCATTTGGCTCTGAGAAATTCGCAAGTTTTATACTCGTTTTTTCTACACACTGCTGCCAACCATACTGTCAAGTCAAATAACGTTATTCCTGCATAAAAGCTCTCGATGTTCTTCTACGGCCAATCCACAGCTATAAAATTAGCTTTCTCCTTCACTGGCCTGCACTCGAAGCTGTAGCCTCTGTAGTACGATCCCACGACTGGACAGTAAAACCAGGGCAGCTGTCCACCCGCTGTATCCCGCCAGACTAGTTGTTGTTGCCCCTATGGAGTGGCTGCCTTGCAAGCACTGACATTAGATAAGAGCTATCCTAGCTAGCTTTTGAAGCCACCCCTCTTAATTGGAGTAAGTACTGCGGTACAGCCTATGTTTGGTTTAATCTTTGACCCTATGGCCCATTTCCCATCAACAAACCTTGTCTTCTACACCAAGGATCTTTCAACCGTGATTTTGCATGCCAAACATAATGTACATTTGTTCACTACTTCATGATAATTATATATTGTCCCTCCATGTTTAGTCAGGTTAGGTTAGGGTATGTCGTAGTTGCCGCCATGACAGTAATGTCATAACATGACATGTTTCAGCTATGGGTTAGGCATCCATCCTGTACAACATAAACACACTTGGTGTAATGCACCTGAACCTGTCTTCCTGCTTTAAAATGCTCTAGTAAAGGTATATGTGACCTTTTGGCATAGCGGGTGCTGCCACATTATTTGTCATAGTTGGCCAGTTGTTGTCATGTAACCAACTCATAAAATATAAATTGCTCCTCTTTAGGACGCTTCAATTTTTAGAGGAAGTGAACTCAGCAGCAGTTCACTTTTTTTCTTTGGGAGAAAAATAAAAAAATATGGAGAACAACAGAGCTGTGATATTTCATCTGAAACTGTAAATGAAAGTGGTAATTGCTCAGGACATGCATCATGCTCAGTTTGTTTATGCTCAGTTTGTACAAACTCATGTAGTGACTGTCTGAGGAGATGGAGATAGGTGTGCTGTATTCATCAACATCGCATTTGAGGCAATAAAAATATTGCATGTCTTGCAGTACGGTGGTAATTTTGATTGAAATCAAAGCAGTTCAACCCATGATGAATACTCTACATTGACACCAACTTCAGATTTAGTCCGTGTCATGTGTGCACCCAACATGTACTGTACATTGGCTTGAGAATTTGTCTATATGTTATAGTCCTAAGAGACAAGAACAGGCTGACTCAGGCACTGCCAGTTGGGCTAGAGCAGCTGTTACAAGCATAGTTGCTTGTTGCTGGATATTCAGGAAGCGACTATTTGAAATGGTTACTGCAGGGTTAATAAGCTCTTTATTGCAAAATTAAGCCAAAGTGGCAGATGTACTGTTGGTTGCCTCCTCTCGCATAGTCAATGATAATACATTAATTGCCCAGTGAATGTTCTTTCATGAAAAGCCACATTTCTCCCAGAATGTGCCATTATCTGTTGTTTGATTTTGTTTTTATACTCTTAATGCAGCTTTAACATACAATGGTTGTCTCATGTCTCATTCTCAAGCACTAGCTGTCACCAAAATTCCCAAAATTACTGGGCCACAGGCCACAATGTTCACCGTCCCCTTTGAGCAAGTTGTAATCAAAAACAAAATTTCAGGCTGTGGTGAGGATGAGGATGGAAATTCAGCATCAGCTAATTGTTGTGGAATTTTAATTTGCAACCAAATGTTTATTTTGCCAGCCATCTCTTCACAAAATAACTTTAATGGGGCTTTCAGGGCCAGCATTTTTTTCCTGCCTGTTTGAGATACCAACAATGGAACCAGTGAAATGAAAATAGGACCAAAAGTTATGAGGCTGTTTGCCAAGGTTGAGCATTTGTAGCCCTGGTGTTCCCCAGCAGGTCACAGTGTACCATCCCTATCCCGATCTGTTTAGAGTGAAGGAGGGCATGCTGCTTCTTGTAATCTCGGACTGAGATTTAGATTGTCATGCTGTAGTTATCCTGCATCGAATGCACTGTAGGTTAACATATTTTTAAGCTTGGTATTTAGACAAATGGAAAGCATCCCCTGTCACACCAAACTAGTGATGTGGGATAAACCTGTGTTTTTTGGAAACAAATGTTACCTGGCCAGGCTTCATGATGCTTCTTCCAACCAGTGGGTCTTATACTGCTTGGCTTCGGTATGAAAGGGTGAAAGCAGATTTCTGCCCTAACTATTGAACTGCTCATCATAACATGCAATGCTTTCTAGACTGGATTCCTCTGTGCACATATTGAGGGCTGAAGATATTGCTTGTTTAACACTTTTGCGCATACTTTGCTTTTTGTTGCATGAATTTTGATTACTGTGGCACAATTGATAATAATCTTAGTACTTCAAATTGTTGATTGTTGATCAATGATTGTTGGTGTTTTCATGGCTTAGAAATAATTGTGCCTATTTGATGCTAATTTCTAGACATAGTGCAATTATTGACTTTCCTTACAGTTGATTTTCAATGGAGGTTTGTCTTTATTGACTGTGTGTTGATCAAAAGCTGCAAAAGTATTGAGATAATCACATGGTTTTCTAAATTAAATTTAGTCCCTTCCACCCTAATGTGCAGTAAAGTAGCTGGATGTTGTATCCTCCCACCACCACCTACAACCACGCACAGCCTCCTCATCCACACAGAACACAAGGCTGTTCCTTCTTCCACTTGGATATGAGTGTGCGTTTAGATGTAAATTTATTAGTGGCATGCAATCCTTAAAAAAACAAAAAAACAAAAAACAAACACTCGTGCACAACTGTAATTAAAAGAAGCTGACAGCAGGTGCACTCCAGAGGATGCTGCTGGTCCTACAAGGCCTGTTGTTGGCTCTACAAACATAGATTGTCAAAACATGTTGTGATTGACTACCTGGTAAGCAGAGAATGATGTGTGTCTGATGTCTTTAGCCAACCCTTACCATTGCTATCTTTGCTTTATTTTGACAACAGTTGATTGTATATGTCGTTGAGTTTACTCACATAGATTGTGTGCATTGTGTTGGAGACGTCAAAGTCAGTAGATGTTTTAAGGAGAAGCATTAAGAAATCAAACCACTGATGATGATAATACACATGCACATTTGTGTTAATCCATGTTTTAGATAAGCATTTCCTGTCTAATTCACTGGGTGACACACAATGTGTTGAGCTGTTTGCTGAAAAAATATAATGTGCGTAAATATACCAGTCTCATCAGTGCATGTGCAGATGATGTGTTATCTAAAGTCTAGAAGCAGTGTCAAGTCTGAAGCAGGTGGTCTGAGTTGTGGTCCACGGTAGAGATTCAGTGTATTGGCTTGTGTTTCCCGTTGGTACGTAGTTGGTCTTGACCGCTTGGCTCTGTGGCTGTGAAGTGTCACAACACGGCCATTTCCTTCCACCTTCTCTCCAGCACATCATGCTAGTGGTAGTAAAGCCCTTATGCTCTGCATTCTTTGTTTCAATTCTTTGTCATCATGACCTTAGCCTGAGCAGTCAGATGACGTCAGACAGTTGACTTCACTGTTGTTGGCCTGGGAGCTTGCCATGATAAAAAGAACATGTCTCATGCAATGCTTTAGGCTTCTCATATGACCACTATCCCAGCTAGGTGCAAATGTATTTTAATGTACTGTAATGTAATGTAAGCACAGGGCCTGAAAACAAGGTATGTAGGAGCCACTATTAGGAGGCTCATCCTCTCTTCCTGTTGATTTATGACACAGAACATGACACGAGGATGTGACTCTTAATGAGCAGGCATCCACATTGCATTCTACCACCCACCAAAAACCATTTCTTTAGGGTAGAAATAAAAGTTGTTTCTTGTCTGTTGATCAAGATGAAGTCCTCATATTTCCTGTTTGGTCTGACAACCACAGAGATAAAACACATTTAAAGTTATATAAGATTGAGAAATTGTGCAAACATTCACATTTCAGAAGCTGATACAATCGAGTGTTTGTGTCCCTAGTGTTTTTGAGAGCATACTTCATATAAAAAAAAACGTTTTTGTTGTAGATACAAAATTGTTAACGGCATCCAGTATTTTATTTTGTATGTATTCATGTTCAAGTTTTGAGATTGTATGTTAGGTAAAGCAAGGGTTACCAAAGGTACAGAAGAAAACCATTTACATCAGATTTATTTTTTAAAAGTTGTGTCAGAGTCACATGTAATAACTTGTAAGTTGCCCGGCAGGCATGAAAATCCCTTTTCAAATTAAGATTTTAGTTAGCAAATGATCATGTTGACCATCATCGTTCATGTGGAAAATTTTGCTGGTCTCATTCCTAAATGGTCTCAAGGGACTCCAAAGAAGTAGTAAAACATTTTATTTGATGCAGATCTGTCTTGGTTCTGGCTGACTCATGTAGTAGCTTTTGTTTTAATGTCTTGGTGGGATATTTACACCAAAGTGACTGGTGGCATTTTGGATGGCAGTTAGGTTTGTGTATAACATTAAACATTTTAGAAGTACAATACATAAGACGAAAGATACCGTTTTGACTTGCATTGCATGTGGAGTCTATATAATTTCCTGCCCTTGCATGGATGGAAAGATGTCTTGCTGTACCTCCATGGCACTGATATATCCCATATATGATGTACTTATGTCCATCTGTAAAGTAGTGGATGAATGTTAGCTATGTAACTTTGTGATATTTAAAACTACATGAGCAAGCGTCAACAAATGATCCATAACGCCCAAAAGAGCTAGAGTACAGCCCTATCTCTAGTTCTCTGATGTCCTCATCGCTCAACATTTTACTGTTTCACTCTGAAGAATGTGGAAATTATACGTTTATTTCCTGCAAATTCCACCTTGTAGCATTTATAGAAGGTTTTTTATTGGGTGTCCTTGTGCCAAGAGATCAGACTAAAGGCATTAGAATATTAACATTAGTAATTATCACAGTCATTTACGTTCACAAAAATTGTACACAATGTATTTCACAATCAAGTTTCAGCAGCATCCAAAAATGATGGAAAAAACCTGGTCAGTGTGATGGTCACTGACCATGTTTGCATGTCCACAATCTAGACCAGAATCTAACATGCAACCAGTGAGCATGCTTGAGGTAACAAGAAGCAAGCTGCCATGATTCAGACTGCCCAGAGCAGAGGACTTAGTGAAAATGAGATGTGGAATAAATGTCCCAGTTTTACATTTATACTACTTTTTCTGTGCCTTGGTTGACTGTTTATCGGCAGTATTTCACTTCCTGTTGGAAGAAGAATATTCCTTGTAGGTTTGTGTGATGTTTTCTGTAACGCAGAGTCATTTAAAAGAATGTCAGCCTTGAACTGTTGCAGGGTCTTTGGAAAGCCTCTCTTCATTTCAATGAAAATGTTTTTGGTTTTTAACCAATGGCACCATTTAAGATTCGTGGAGCACCTGCAAAATGTTGCTCAACTGGAAGCGAAAGGACACAAAGCAGCTCCATTTCAGAGTTTATGTGTTGAATCTACTAATACAATACAATATGGACAATATGGACCCTGTGTCTGCAACCATTAAATAAACTAGTTCTTGTTTCCTTAAACTTTAAATTTGGTCTGCTAGAAAATCTGTGGTGTCTATGATTCACACACTTCACTGTGCAGTTTCAGATGTGGTATTGATGTGGCATTTTAATGTATTTCCAGTACAGCCACATTAAGTAATGTCTAAGAATGGATGCATATTTCAGTTTACATTATGATACAGCAATTATTGTTGTAAAAGACTGTCATTCATTTAAAGTGATTGCAATCTAGTGCTATACTGCAAATTTGCAAGCACCCCCTTTACATTGGTTATAGCCAAATTTGGGGTTGCAGTGGCCAAAAGATAAAGATGAGATTTTTTTTTCTCCTGTTGCCTCAGCCCTGCTTCATAAAGGATCACATTATGTCTTTCCTTTTGTTTTTTGTCCTCCAGATGTTTTGTCCCTGAGTCATGGCGGACAGGAGAGCGGAGAAGTCATGTGAAGAAGCCAGCAGATCGTTAACCAGGCGGGAGTACGAGGCGGCAGTCAGCCACAGCACAGACGCCCTAGTGGTCCTTGCACCCCAAGCCCAGTCTTCCGGTGCCCCTGTCCCGCCGAGCCCACCATCCCTTGTCGCCGCCGCCGGACCCCTCCGCAGCCGTGTCTTGCTGTACCGAATTGCTGCCTTCCTGCAGCTGGTGAGGACAGTGACTGCCTAAACATTGCTGCTGCCCTAGCATGGATGCAATCTGTAGTCTAAGACCATCACTCTTTCCCCTCCTCCTTGCTTTGTGGCCCCCATGTTCTTTCAATTTTTCATCATACCAATATAACTCAGTTTTACCAGGGGAGGGAGGGATACCTTTCTTTGAGAATTATAAAAATCATAATTTTTAAATAGAGGTGTAAACTGTCATATCACACAGTGGAAATAATTTTCTCCTATGCTTGAATTAGTACATTACATTGAAATGATGTAGGCTGATTATTATGCTTTAAATCCACTGTTGTACTTCTAATCGCAGGCTAAATTACCATGAAGAGCAGATTAGAAATGAGAACAATAAACCCCACTTTATTTCTCCATGCTGCTGTTGTCATCTTTCGAGAGCACTAAAATTACACCAGTTACTTAAGCCCTAAGATTATGGGAACTACTTAAGTCCTGTAATGATAGTGTGAGGAACTCCACTGTGAGGCAAAGATAGCCGTTCTTGGAGCTTATGTGAAACTCTGACCCTCAAACACAAAGAATCCTCATGTGTTATGGATACCACATTTCTACTTTTTTTTCTCCATCTGCCAACAGAAAAACTATGATGAAGCAGATGAAGACTGCAAACACGGTGAGTAGCAATTCAGAGTGGAACCATCTGCTGATACTGTATACAGTAGTGTGTTTGTTTATTTTTCTGATCTAGTGGTTAAGTGTGCTGTCTGGGTCATGGCAGCATCAAGTTGTAACATGCCTTTGTGTCGCAGAAGAAATCTTCAATTTGGACTCATTTCTTTGCAAGTCCCAAACTTTTTAGTGTGCATCTATTGGGTTAAAGTCACTGCTTCCAGTCAGAGTTGAAAGAAAAGAAAGGTTTGGGTCAGTAGTTTGCCCCATTTTTTGATCAAAAGGCAGGCAATGTCTAGGGTCAAAGCTGCCCCAGTGAAGGTCAGTGTTTGACATGGTTAGCTAACTGTGGTAAGCCTGATGTAGCAGTGCACTGTCGCAGCCTGCTTTGTAGAATGGCCTGTACAACACTATACTGACATTCAGCTTGACTAAAATATGTAACATCGCACATTTTCATTGAATTGTTCACATAATTTGAAGCTGCAATGTTCTGGAGAGCATATTTGGATACAGCTTATTACATATATTGGGTGAAACCATAATGAATAATTCTTGGTATTCTGTCCTAGTCCTGGCAGAAGAGATTGCCAGGGGAGACGGTTCACTACAGGCCAGCTTGCGCTCTATGCTGTTGGATGGCAGCCTGCAGGAGGTGGTCAGCATCCTCTCTAAAGCCTTGTATGGAGAGCCAATGGTATGATTAATGAACTATGTATACAATATATGCATGTAGACAACCTACACAGTGACTGAAATTACAATTATTATTATGTCATGCTTAGATATTACGCCTGTTGATGTCAGATTGTCACTCCCAAAAAGAGGTAAAATATTGAAAATATTATTAGAAAAGTATTAAGATCATCACTGACTTTCACAGCGAGCTGAGATGCTCCAGTATTGTATACTGTTGTTCATCGGTGTACATACAATGCCATCAAAGTTTGGTATATTCTTTGCAAAGTGGTGGTGTTTTGTCAAATAAGCACGTGCAGAGAAGACATGTGACCTATTAAAAACCAAAACTATTTTTTGGGATCCAAACAGTATCATTTGGTGAACAGTGGAGTAATTTCATATTGATCAGTTCCAACCTAATGTTGGAATGAAGTTCTACAAAGCTTACTTCTAGATTGAAAAACGGGCCACATGAAAATAACTTTCTAAGATCAAGTGAAGTGTGATGCTCCACCGATAACTCTGTTACGTTCTGAATGTAAGGGGCAGACAGAGGGTCCGGCTTTGTATGTTTTTTTTGTAACTTTTTCTTCTAACTTCTCCATTTGCTCATCCTGAATGCTGTCTTCAGCTTCACATGTCCTGACCACTGCAACACACACACACACACACACTGACTCAAACAGAGACACAAGCATGTACTCAAAGGTTGAACTTGGCCCCAAAGTCATGGAACATTTTATGCACGTTGGAACAATGCAGTATGCAGGGCAGGTCTCTGTTGCTCTCTGTGTCTTTTAGAGACACACAAACAGACAAACATTTTTCTTACACAGCTTGAGCTGAGCTTCGTGTCAAGAAAACAAAAAAAAAAAAATTGCAATAGATCATAAAGTTGAATCACACTGCATGCAGAATCGCAGCATTTAAAAATCACAATACATATCCAGTCCACACCAGTATTGTGATCGTATCGAATTGGGAGGTAAGCGTGTTGACTCAGCCCGTTACCCACAGGAAATCCTCCCACTGAAGAGCAACATATAAACCATAAACACTTCATCTAGATAATCTGCACATTTCTGTCACTTGTGCCCCTTTTGCTTTTAAATTACACACTTTCTGCCACTTTTCAATTGACATCTCTCACTGCCACTTGGAGCAGCAAATATTCAAACTTATGCAGTGTATGTGGACATGACACGATGAATTTGAGTGGATTTTATAGTTACGGACATGTACTGACAGCACTGATTGCAGTATGTTGCTGTAATGAGAGTTTTTTTTTTTCCCCTTCTGTCACAGAATGGCATTGTCGCAAAAGACCTAACCAGATTAAAAATGCTCTTCTCAGAAATCGAGGTAAGTAACTGCAGACTTTACTGCTTCCTGTCCTCCTTTGTTCATGCCTTTTAGTGCTTGTTGGCTTTATAGGTGATGGTTTAATGCTTGGAGGCAAGAGTCATGAGGATGACTAATGGCCTGATTCCAGCACTGAATTAATTATTTTGTTCTCCTCTGCCTTACTGGTAGTTGTTGTGGATTTATTACTAATTTATCTGTAATAAGTCCTGTGGACCAGCTGTTTGTAGTTGACATAATAGTAATAATCTTTCTGCCCCCACCTCCACCCACCCCGCCCGATCTTTGTCTCTGTCAGTCTATAAATAGGGAGATGGCACCAGAATACACAGATGACCAGGAGGAAGGTGAGCAAATCTGTACCAATGTCTTTAGTACCTAAAATCTACATGTATCAATGTCCACTAAGTCTTATTTATGTTTAGAAAGTCTTTTCTCAGCCAGTTGGCACCTTGAACACATCCAAAACAGGTTAAAAGCTGGATCAAGCCCATCGTTGAATGTTTTTGAAGGCTTTGGCTCACTGTCCTATTGACCACTTGGCTGTGTGTATTGACAGAGGTCCAAGATGGCTGGCAGTTCCGGCCTCCTCCCCGAGGAGTCACCAGCAGTGAGGAGTACACCCTCTGTAAAAGGTAACTTTTTGGTAATTAGCACACAGGTTTGAGTAATGAGGAAGTCGTCTCTCATCCAGAATATTGCAGAGGAAAATTAATGTGCCATGTCTGCTGTTCTGGATGTGAGAGACAGGCGTTTGATTGTAAAGTGACTAATACAGCTGCCAGGAAGTAATGATGGTATGCAGTTACACTGAAGGCTATACGATTCTGATTCATGGTAGTTAACTGCCATAAATTTTAATTTAATCGCTTTTCACGCTGAAACAACCCTGTCACAAGCGTCAGTATACCTCCTGGATCTTTGTGGAGACGGATACCAACAAATCTGTTGAGCCTCAGGCTTAGTCTTTTTAGCTTTCTCTGATTTTGAGTTTCTTTGAGTTTTACTTGTCTCTCGTAGCTCTTAGTGTGTGTCCCACTGGATTTCCACCAGCACAGTGCTTCCTGGGTTAGATGTATTTGTCTGCTGATATGTCAAACTTGTCTTTGCCTTTTATTAAATGTTCTACATCCACAAGTCACATTTTTCCTGATCGTGTCAAGTGCTGTGTCTGTTTGGATTTCATCACATAAAATAATTAGTTGAAAGTCTCACATATTGTTTTTTTTTTTTATATATTGAATAATTGATTTATTGACTACTTGTTGTAGCATGAGTTGAGCACACAGTTTGTCTTCACTGCAGGTACTTGGAGCAGGGCCTGTGTCGGTACGGGGCCCAGTGTACATCAGCCCACTCGCAGGAGGAGCTGATGGAGTGGCAGAAGCGCTATGCGTCACGCCTCATTCGCCTCAAACAGCAGCAGGAGAGCAAACACTTCACCGAGAACTACATGGAGACTCTGATAGAGAAGTGGATGAACTCCCTCTCCCCAGAGAGAGTGGTGAGTGCTTGCGAGCTCAAAAGTTCAATGGATAAAAAACAGCCAAAATCCTGTGCCAAGGCGATCGGTCACTTCCTAGAAGGGCCACCAGAACACAAATGTGTGTATGGTACTGTGTTATGATTTTATTAAAAGTCTCTCCAAGCTTTCAGTGTCCTAACAGATTCTGTCTGACCATGTGTGTTTTTGTCTTCCAGCTAAGTGACTACTTAGAAGGAGTGAATGTAGAAACCAGCTCCAGTCTCTCTCTTACTGTCACCACCAAAAAGTCCTCCCACTCCTGGACCTTCTCCTTGTTGTGCAAGGTAGGGTGTAATGTTGAATACCAAGCATGTGTACATATTCAAATATTTCCTTTGTCTCAGCACATCATTTGTCAATATGACACTGAAGAATAAGGCCGTATTCTGCTCTGCACACCAAACAAGTCTTTGTTGGTGCTAATCATCCCATTATTGTTCTGATGTTCTTATATTTGTCTCCTTGACCAGCCGGCCAGAAAACTGTACCGCATCGCCCTGCTGTACGATGCCCACCGACCACACTTCTTCATCACAGGTGTGTCAGCTGGGGAGCGGCTACAAGCCCTCCCCAAAGGTTGCCAAGAGTGGACTCCAGGAGAGGAGACAGCAGGTATGTCATGACCAGGCATCAGATTTTGCTTACACTCCTGCTTGAACAGTGCCTTGTTGTTTTTAAAAATGTGTTTTCACACATTTCTTTAGTCACGCATTATTACGATGGTACTGAACCGTGTGACGGTGGATCTTCTCTTTGGAACTCATGAGCTCAATAAGTTTTGTGATTCTGTTCGAGCTCTTTCATTTTAGGCTGTAAAATGTCTTAAATAGTATAAATCACATTTGAATCAGTACATTTTGACATACCACATTTTTTTGTGTTCGGTGATGTGTTGGTCTATCTTGCATTGGTCTACATTTGTTTTTTTTTTTACTATTACATTTGCAGGCAAGTGGAAATTGCAGCCTGTGTCGTACCTTAGTTTCCTTTCATGTTAATGTTAAAGTTACACCTCTTTTTCATTTTTTCGACAATAGATTGTCAAAATGTATTTACACTAAACTTTGCTGTTCTGACAGTGGCAGCAGACAATGGCCTGGACCACTGCATCTACAAGGTAGCAGTGGGCTTCAGCACAGAAATCTTCGGTACCTTCCGACAGACTGTTGTTTTTGACTTCGGATCAGAACCTGTGCTGATGCAGCGGATCATGGTGGACGCTGCCTCCATTGAAGGTATGCTAAAGAAGATCATAGAGAGTTCTTTGATAAGACCTTTTTTTTATGTGTTTTTGTGTAAGTGTAAAGTTATAGATTATGATTGGACGAGGATGCTTTTTTTTGCATGTTGTATTTTCAGTTTTTAAATATTTTAAGATACTTATTTTATGTGCAGATCACAGTCGATTAAATAAGCACTTTTACTAATAAATGCTTCCCACCACCTGCTCATCCTTTTGTTCTCAGACCTAGAACACCTGATGGCAGCCAGGCAGCAGCTCTTGTTGACTGCAAAGCGCTGGGACTCTTCCTGTAAGACCATTGTAGAATTCACTCCTAATGAAACAATGGCCGAACTGGAGCGCAGCCTCCTCTCCCGCTATCAGATCCCTCTGTCGGCCGACCAGCTCTTCACCCAGTCAGTCCTGGACAAGACTCTGACCAAAGATAACTACCAGGCCCGGCTGCATGACCTGCTCTACATAGAGGAGATTGCACAATACAAGGAAGTTAGCAAGTGAGTACACATTATGAACGTTTCATGGCTGGTTTTTCCCACATCTGAGCTGAACAATAAAGCGTGAACAACATCAACATAAGATAATACATAATGAGAATATAGAATACATTATTATAATAGAAATATAGATCATTCGAATAATTAAAATAATAAGGTATTTGCAAGCTGGGTTGCGTATGTATTCTGCACTGCTAAAAATAAGTTGATAATATTTCCAGACTCAGTCCAGACTCGGTAATCCCTCTGCTTGGTGATGTTAAAAGTTATCCAGTCAATAAGGCCACCAGATCCTTATTCTCCGCTGATGGAAACATGACCAGGACTAAATTGTTCCAACTGTGACAAAGTCTGTCAATATGTTTCTATTTTGTAAATGCATTACAGTGTGCTGTCCCTCAAGAAGAAATCTAAATATACAGTCACATCTGATATGTGTATATCTGCATATGTCCTACATATGATGCTAATTTAAAACCATTGCCTTGCTCTCTTACCATTCTGAAACGTTGAGAGCAATAACTAATGTTAGCTGCAACCTCATTCTGGCACTGAACCTACAGTCAGAGTAGACCTTTGCAAGCTACTGACAATTTATAACTTGGGAGTAGAAATGTTTGCAACACAGCCTCCACTGACAGACAGGAAAATTAAATGTGAAGTGCATCAGTTTAAAAAAAAAAAAAAGATGATATGGAAAATGTCATCCAAATATTTCAAAAATTCTGTTTATTATAGCGTGACAAAATAATCTTAACTCGAGCTCCATTTACTAGCTTTTCTTTCAATCAGACCTTTAAAAAATCAGAGTGCATGTCCTTGAAAACTGAACTGTCAAAAAAAGACTTCAGACCAGTCGATTTAATGGACCTCCCGTCAGTGATTTAGCAATAAAGAACAAACATCACTTCAATACACTTCAAACAACTGAGTGTTGTGTTTGTCCTGCCTTACCTGACACAAAACTATTAAACAGCTGGTGATAGTTTTGATGCACTTTCCTTTTTGACATATTTATATTATTATATTTATAATAATATTCTTAAATGGTGTATTGATTAGTGGTCACCTGATAACTTAGAATGAATAATGATGTGATGATAATAGTGTTACAATACATACATGCCAATTTGGACCCTGTGTGAGACGCCAACCGACCACAAGGTGTCAGGCTCGACCTTCATTTTGAATTTGCTGTGTGTGTGTGTGTGTGTGTGTGTGTGTGTGTGTGTGTGTGTGTGTGTGTGTGTGTGTGTGTGTGTGTGTGTGTGTGTGTGTGTGTGTGTGTGTGTGTGTGTGTTATTTATGTTGTGGGGAGCTAACTCTGATTACTCAGTCACATTGTGGGCATTCCTTATTGCACTCAACACTTCCCTGTGGAGACAAATGGCGAGTCCCCATAATGTAAATCATAAAATTTCAGGGTGAAGACAGGGCTTAATGACTTAATGTAAGTCTACGTCTTTGTAATGTCCCCAAAAATGATGGAAACATGTGAATGTGAGAGTGTCTGAGGGGATTCCTTAGAGGCAGGTGAAGAAAATCTTGTTTTCATCCCCCAGGATAGACACAAATCTTGCCCTTTTTGTCAAACCCCCCACCCCCACCTTACATGCCACTCCACTGGTTTAATTTAAGTGTGATGCTGGTTACAGGTGAGATCACAGGCACAGCTTCCTTCCACAATCAGTGACAGTAGACCCTCCCCAACCACTTCACATTTCTCAGCTTTTACTCTTTGCTCTCAGTTTGATCTTGTCTCGTGACTCACAATTTCACTGTCATTTTTAACTTGATAAGGAGAAGAATTATGGATTTCTATCTGTTATTACCTGCAGTGTGAGATGTTCTTTCAATTTGCTGTGTTTCCAATGTGCATATGAATAATCTCTCTGCCCATTAAACCATCCACCCTCTGGCAGTTTCTGATGCTTTTCACGGCTGATTGAGCTTGGATTCCCTGCTATTCGAAGATCCCATGGCGTATAGTACGATTGTTAAAAGCTTACTGTAGTCATTTAAGTGCAACTAATAACTTAAATACATATCTCTGCTCGAATATCTCACACTAGATTTATTTCCCGCTTGATGAGAGGAACATCTTCCCAGTTGGCAGTCTAGTATCAGGAGGTCAAGAGGTATTACCCGATTATGTAAAATGAACATGAAGTGAGTCACGGAGAGTCAAGAGTGCCTTGCTGTCAGTGTTTGTCTTGACGTTTCCCTCTCTGAGAGTATAGGCAGAAAGCTGATGCAAAACCATAACAAGAAACCTCAAGAGTCCCGTTGGTTGTGAAACACCACTGGTTTGCAAATAAATACAGAATGTGTTAACTTATCTGTGTATGTCAGTCACCCATCAGTGTTCATCACCAGTATTGCTTCCTGTTTCATCATTTCTGATCCAGCGGAGACCAGAAAGACAATCTTAGAGAATCTGGAACTGAAGTGAATATTTACTCAAAGTGCTTCAATTTTCCACTTCTTTCATGGATAACCTTTGTTCCAATGGTGGTTTATCTCTGAGTGACAGATATTGAAAGTAATTTTCCTGTTTTTTTTATGTTCCTCACTGACAGTGTTTTATTTAGGTGACCTTGCATTAGTAAGAATCTATAAGGCATCAATAAAATGACAGTAAAAAGGTATTTTTAGTGATTCTCTTTAGAGCCCAATTCACCCATATATTTGACTTCACATCTTACGATAAATGCCTGTGCAGGTTTTGGCTTTGTCTGGTGAATGCACAAACCTGCCAAAATATAGCTGATTGTCAATGTGCTGCCAATATCAGTGAATAGTGTGCCGGTCATTATGCGGCCACTGTAGTGAATCAAAATTCAGAGAATGCCCAAATGTGTGAGGCATGCACGTCGTCGGACGAAAGGAAAACCTGTTATCATACATTTTCAGTGGGGTGTCTGAAATTTGTTTGGTGTTGGTGCTGCTTGCAGCCAATCACATTGACTCCTCGTATCCATTTTAAAGTAGGTCTTTGTACTGACAGTTCTGGCTATCGAGTGGAGACTGCAGACCAGCTTCTCTTAAGAGTAAATGTATAATATTGCCTGCAGTGGTAACACACAGCAAGTTAACTTTGAATAAGTTGCAAAAGGCTGAACTGCTGGAAAGCAGAACAGTTCCTGGATTAACATGTCTGCAGTGAGGGAAGGACACTCATGTGCCTTATTGTGATTGCTGTCATGTTTTACAATGCTTTATAAACTCAAGCTAGAAGTCTGCAACAGAATAATAAGATGTCCACATTTGTCCCCGCAGATTTAACATCAAAGTGAACCTCCAGCTAGTCACCAGCTTTATGCTGACCGGTATTTCTGTTGGAGCGAAGTATGCCCAGAATGGACAGCTCTTTGCACGCTTCAAACTCACTGAAACACTTTCCGAGGTAACTGTATTGGTTGCACTGACAATTGTGACAACCTTGCCAGATTGATTTCTGTTACTCTGTCACTCTTGCATACTAAAACAGCTAGCTAGCTCTACTGAATTATTATTGTTTTTGTAAACCTTAGGACACATTGGCCGGGCGGCTAGTGATGACAAAGGTGAATTCAGTCTTGCTGCTGCCACAAGGTTTCATCAGCCAGCCACCTCCTGGGGTCAAGGAGAGAGTATATGAAGCTGTGATCGAGGAGAAGACCAAGGACTACATCTTCCTAAGGATCTGCAAGGACTGCTGTGAGGAGCTGGGGCTACTGCCTGACAGAGAAATACAGGTAAGGGCTGCACCAAGGGACAAATAGACACTTCCTGTCCTGCTGTCACCACCACATATTAAATAAGAATGGTGGATTGACAGGAAAGAAAAGACAGTTGAATGATCGATCTTCAGTTAGCATCCAGCTCATGATCTTTTCCGCCCCGATATTCTTTGAGGTGTTAAAAGTTCTCCTATTAATTAGCATATGAACGAAAGGTTGCAAGGCAGACGAAGACCATCTTTCTGGGAAAACCTGCATGTGCTAGTCTGTGTGAGCACTGACTGCTTTCTGTCAGGTTCTCTGGTTCTGAGAAAGTCCCTTTATTGAGTGACTCTACCTTCGTCAGCTTGATATTTTTCCCCCGCCAGCCTGAACGTTGGCAGATGAGGCAAGGCGCTGTGTTAACAGTTATCAAAACGACCCTCTTCCTATCACTGCGGGAGCATAATCTTCTTATTCTTCTGCATACACGACTCCTGTCTGCATACGTGCTACACTTTCATTTTGCTATCTCCTCTGTGAGTTCTTACAATATTCCACACAGCCTTGAAGTTTCATCCTCCTCTTGCTGTTGCGTATCTCAGACTTTTTTGCTCTTGTATTTGTTGTTTATTTCACTTTCTTGCTTTGTCTTTCTCCACCACTTTCCTCCTTACTGTGTTCGCACTTCTTTTGAGCTGTAGTTTATTTTTTCTCTCTCCTTCTGATATTGATACTCCTGGCCTAAAGGCATTGCACATTTTGCAGTATATCTGTTAAAAGCCTGTTTCTGTCTGTATGATGAAGACAATGTCCTCCAGTAGTGAAAACAGAATTTTAGTGATTACAAAAAACTGGTTTAAGACAAGGGATTAAATAGAAATATAAAGGGCTCTCCAAGACGTCATGGGAAAAACAGAGAACTGTTCAATTTGTTATGCTGTGCTAAGGCCACTGCTAATTAAACATGGCGCCACGTTGTGCAACAGAGACTTTGGTTGGGGTGTTTACACGTGTTACTGCCCCTTGCCTCGGCTCCCAGTCCTTTACTAAATGTGGATTGTCTTTGTCATTTGATACAAAATTCTGCAAGCCTAACAAAAGTTTCAAAGCTTTTGTAGTGGATTTGATTGAATTACATTGTAACATAGTTTCTTTGGCCAATACATGACTTGGAAGTGTGGGTAGATAAACTGTTGGATTTACTGTGCAGTAAACTCTCGGTGTTCCCTCTGTGTCAGGTGGAGCTCCAGTTCCAGCTGAACAGACTGCCACTCTGTGAGATGCACTATGCCCTGGATCGCATCAAAGATAATACCATCCTTTTCCCTGATGTTGGCCTTGTCCCCACCATCCCATGGAGCCCCAACAGGTGTGTATTCCACCATGTGTACTGCAGAAATGTGTTTTACATTGAAGAGAGACACCATTATTCCATCCACATTTTATGGGTTCACCTCTTTGGGTGTGTTGTCTTACATCATGGATTCAGTGGGAAAAAGGACCGCCTTTAAATGATAAAAATACAAATACAAATAGAGTCAAGGAAAAGGGAATTTTTTTGTCCTGTATCTTGACAACATTAGTTTGCACACAGCATATTCACACATTCATGCATAGTAAATACTGCTAAGCTTTAACGCAGTTATTATTCAGAAATTCCTTTCGTACCTGCACATCATATTAGCTTGACAAATACCCTGACAGAGGGGACACCACATCAGTTTGAGAGTTGACCGACTATGCCCATCCTTGCTGACTTGGTGGCCATTCTGAAACGATGGCAGCTCTTCGCAGCTTTAGATATTTCTCTCTAAAGTTGGACAGGTGAGGGGAGCGAGGCAGTAATCTTTATTGACTCGAGCCAAATATAATCCCCTGTGATTTTCAAGGCCACTGTGTTATCTGGGCTCCAGAATATGATTGATGTGGACTTTTGTTTTAATTGGATTTTGGATAAGTGAGGGTGCTTCATTAAATGTGGGCCAAGGAGTGAGTTTAGCTGAAGTTTAGGTGCACAGTCTCTTTATTGAGTTTTAAATGTCAGTGTACAGGACGATACACTTCAGGTGTGAAGTATTTGGAATTACTGCAGTAAATAAAAGTATTTCATCTTGGTTTTGTGGTTTAAGGATGAAAACACAGAGTGTACAGTATATTAACTTTGAGTATGGAGATGGTTGACTTGTGTCTTACCTTCTGCATCACACCTAACAGTACCCTTTGATCTCATCCACCCATACACACACACACACACACACACACACACACACACACACACACACACACACACACACACACACACACACACACACACACACACACACACACACACACACGGTATCTCTCAGCCCCCCACATGTCTCAGTTGGAGCTCAATCAATTGGTGTTGGTGCATTTGCAGCTTCAGAGGGTGCAGTCTTCATAATGAGGACAGTGATGGTAGGAGACAAACACTGGCACATACAAACACTGCATGCACAATAACTATGTGCATCCCTCTTGCCTATCCATCTATGTTGTTTGAACACACATACACACGCCTGTGTGTATTAGCTTAGGTGGACTGCATAACGCGGTGACAAAACAAAGTGATATTTCCACAAATGTAAGACAGACCCTCAAAGTACAAATGACTGTGGGTACTCACAGCTTGTGTGTCCCTAGTCTGAGATGTGTACACTGCTTAGATTTATATGTTTCTGATTTATCAGGCTATAGAGCAGAATGTATGCTGGACAACTGACTGAGTAAAACAAATTTTGGTCAACATCCCTCTCTTCTTACCCACTTTCTACCCTTGTTGTTTCCCTCTATCTTCACCCTCTTGCCTTTCTTTCCCACACAACTCCACATCTCGCTTTTTCCCTCTCTCCTATTCCATCCACCCACATCCTATTCCCAGCACCCCACCCATCACAGCTTCTCCCTAGTAACACAATTGCAGTTGTCATTTTGAGTCTGTATGTGTGTGCATACATTTCCTATCATTTTGTATATTCTGCTCTTCCTCACTTTATCTCTGTCTCGCTCAGTGTGTCTCAATTCCGGTCCTCGGGCCCCACTGCCCGAATGTTTTAGATGTTTCCCTCCTCCACCACACCTGATTCAAATGATCAGCGCGTCATCAAGCTCTGCAGTGGCCTGATAACGAGCCACTCATTTGAATCAGGTGTGTTGGAGCAGGAAACATTTAAAACATGCAGGGCAGTGGGGCCCGAGGACCGGAATTGAGAAACACTGGTCTCGCTGAAGTCAATTAGATTAACAGAATGTTTCTCCATGTCTGTCATGTTCAAAGCTATTCCTTGTTTATAAGACAATATTTAATCTTTTTCAGCTTGAGAATGGCTACTTGGAGACCCCCACCACCCCAAATTCTGTCAGTTAATTGAAAGTTAACCTTATGATCCCTCTAACAAATTTCCAATGCTCCTTCCGCCCTCAGGCAGTGGGATGAGCAGCTGGATCCCCGTCTGAATGCCAAGCAGAAAGAGGCCATCCTGGCCATCACCACACCCATCTCCGTTTCCCTGCCCCCAATCCTCATCATTGGGCCCTACGGCACTGGCAAGACCTTCACCCTGGCACAGGCTGTCAAGCACATCCTCCGCCAGGACCACAGCAGGTCTGTTTATGGCTTTTCTTGTGTTTTGTTTCAGGATCTGTTGCTTAAGTTTCTACATTTGTTGGTAACTGAGAGAATTTGCACCTCCCTTACAATTACCATTCCTGACCTGGCTTTACAACCCCAAACCTCCCTTCTCTCAAACATCCTTTTTTCATGGGCAAAGCTTTTATGTTTCGAAAATGAATGTTACTTCAGAAATGAAATGTTTTCTCTGAGAGGTGAGAGCACGGTTTACTTCCAGCTCTTGAAAGGTGTGTACAGATGCAAAGTAATTTCAAGAGTCTTAGGAACACTCAGTACCTGTGAAGTATGTAGAAGGCTTTGGTGTTGACCAACAAACCAGACACATTTGTTGGTCATTCGGTGCTATATGGCAGTAAAATGTTACTCAACAATCTACACTCAGGTGCCAGTTTCTTGGGCACACCTCGCTAAAAGTAATGCAGTCTTAAACAATAGTCCTGCAATAAAAACCCTACCTTCATGAAGCTTATAATGTTAATTTTTTTGTTACAGCTAATTTGTAGAGGTGGTGATTCAACTTATTTTTTTGTGATGCCCCTGAATGGTAGTACTTTATTGTGGGAACTGTACTGTACTTTTTAACAGCAACACAGCCTTGCAGTTTTAAATATAACTAAAAAAAATATAACTGAAACATTATTGATAGTCCCTCTGAAATGGTGTTATTGAGTGTAACTGATGTACTGTTTGTGGGGAAGGAAAGAAGAAGAAATTTGGCATCGGTCATAAAAGCTTCATATGGCAAGAGAGGTCAGTCAGAGGGTATGATTGAGGCGGCAGGGAGGTGGGGGCTGGGACGTGCAGTGGCTTTGGTTTAGCTCCAGGGCAGTGGCAGCCTTGGGTTTGACATTAAAAGTTTAAGAAAATGCTGAGCTGTGAAGTGTCAAGCTGTGGTGTGTTTGTGTTTGTACTGTTTGGGTGTGTATACTTAGGAGCATGCATGTGCCATCACTCAGGGTATGGAGTGCTGGTCGTTGGGATGAATTTGTTTCATTTGTGGCCGATGCACACAGTTAGTTTGATGATCAACACATTTCCTTGGCTAGAATGGATTTTCATGCAGACCATAATCCGATCAATCTAGCTATGTCACTTCAGCGGGCTTCACAGCATTGTCTAACAATAAAACATTGCAAGATTTTCTTCCATTGGCATTTTTCATCATTAGGGAGCTCCCTCACTGTGTGCAGATACCCACAGGAAATTCTTTAGTTTCTTGTGTGAGAAACAAGGCGAAGTTGCACAGGCACTTAAATGGCTTGCTAGTCTTTATGAAAAATTAATGCAATACCTTGGACAATGTCCCCTGAACAGCAGCTAACATTTTGTGTTTTAATAAGGGAGAGGTGGTTCTATACACTATATGTAATGTAAAGGAAAAATGGCCTTTGAAAAATGTGTAGCAATGTAATATTCATTCCTGATTTCACTCCAAAATGTAATATTCTATCTTTAGGATGAATTATAGATATTTTAAAAGCCAAGACAAGGGAAAGTGACCCCTCTGGACTAGCACCTCATGCTCATCATACTGTTAAAATGATGAAGAGGACGTTGTATAAATTGCTGTTAGGTGTACCCAATATATGTTATTGTACATGTCCAATCCTTAAAGCTGTTTATCTGTCACTGTAATGTTTCACCAACATTTAAATGGGTAACTATGAAAGACAGTTTTACATAGCTTTCAATATTAAAAAGCATATGAAACTGTCTCTGCTGTCCTGTTTGCCTGCTGTCAATCCACATGATGTTGAATTGATATAAATCATTTGTGTTACCTTTACTGTTTGTATTTCAAGTTTTATTGTAAATTCAGCAATGGAGCATTTTTTATTAATACATTTTGATCAGTACATCAGAAATTACTAAAATTGATATACACACACACACACACACACACACACACACACACACACACACACACACACACACACACACACACACACACATACACATATATATCTCCATAAAGGCAGGTTGAAGGGTCGGTTCACCCCAAACAATGACAAAAAATGTCCCCTAGTGATATCTATTCAAGCAGATCGTTTTGGCTTTATGCACCATGTTTTGGAGATTTCTGTATCATGCTTCGTATCGTAAATTGTTTTTCTTGTGTCTCCACAGGGTCCTGATCTGCACCCACTCCAACAGTGCGGCTGACCTTTACATTAAGGACTACCTTCATCCTTATGTTGAAGCAGGCAATCCGCATGCCAGACCTCTCAGGTAGGGAGCACACATAAAGAAGACATGATGTCTAAGGGTAGAAACATAATTTTTGTTTTGTGTGTGTGTGTGTGTGTGTGTATGTGTGTGCGCGCGCGGCCACGCACGTGTGTGTGTGTGTGTGTGTGTGTGTGTGTGTGTGTGTGTGTGTGTGTGTGTGTGTGTGTGTGTGTGTGTGTGTGTGTGTGTGTGTGTGTGTGTGTGTGTGTGTGTGTGTGTGTGTGTGTGTGTGCGTGTGCGCGCACGCGCAACAGTTGAAATATACTTTGGTGTCCTAAAGGAAACATTATACTTATCAAGGTATATTTTAAGATATAAAGTGTTTGCACTTGCCTGGCCTAGTTTTAGGCTGCAGATCATTCATTTTTTGTGTGACACTTGGTATCCTTTGGTTCATGGGGTTGCTGCAGCTGTATCACATTGAAGCACCTTTTGATAGTCTATGCTGTAATAGCATTAATACCCCAACTTACTTTCAGCTGACAGGAAATGAAAAGTTGACACATCTTGTGAAAATACACATCACTTTGTCGCACATTTTAGCTCTACAGCCCCCCAAAGCACATTCTTGTATCGCTGTCAAACATATCCATAAGAGAAGATAGTACTTTATTAATTCCCCATAGGGGAAATTAGGCCGTACCACATGATATTCCAGTGGCCCACCTGTGGGCTGTCAGAACATTTCAGGTTGTTTATTTGTCTTCCCGTCCATTGACACAAACACTACATTCGCGTATATATATAACCGTGTTTAAAATGAATGCAAAATTGAAGCAACTCACTGTTCATGTAGCAATCTACCGATTGATAATACTGTGACAAAAAATGGTTTGGAAACATTAGCACAGGTTCACACTATTGATTACAGTGAAGATATTTGGTCCATAACACGACAGTAATACACAGAAAGCTGTTTTCTCCTTTGAAAATGGCAGCCCCTGTGCTCTTGTCAGTTCTCTGGTATAAATAGTTAGTTTTTTATTTTTTCTACAGAGTGAGTTAATATAGCAAGGAGAAGATATTTCATATCAGTATTTGGCTCATACTTGCTGATATTAAATGTTAATTGCAGTACAGTTAAATTGAATCTTTTGTTTTCAGTGGCTGTGGTCTGTCTGTCAGAGGAGACCATCCTAGCCAGAGAGCATCTGAATGACACTCATTCATCTATACATCAATTGGATTACCATTATTGGAGAGCCTGCAGTCAGAATAATACATCGATATTATACAGAGATTGTTGAGTGGCTGGGCTGTCTTTGCCCTACAGGAGTGACAGGCAGACATTTGCTGACTTTGTCGATGTAACTTCAAGCACTCTCCTGCTTTTCCTGTCCTCCACCTCCACAAACACACATTCACAGATATATGCAACTTGCTTCCCCTGCTTCAGTGATTTCCAATCGTATTTCTGCAACCCCAGAGGTCACAAAGGACAGGAAGGCAATGTCTGCCTTGACTGGCCAGGTCCTGTGAAAGCTGTGTGTTTGTGTCTACACACTCAAACCAAGGGACCATATGGGCAAATCAAATGACTTGTTTCATATGAGTGGACAGTCTGATATCAGAGGATTCCAATGTGAATTGCTCCATAATCACTGTAGCAACTTCCTCTCTTTGCTCCCCTTGCTTCCTTTGGGATGAGAGGACTCAGTCAAGAATAAAACTCCCTATTTGAAAATGTAGGGCCTGAAAGTGGGACTGACCAACAGCCCAAGGAGGCGATCTGTAAGCACTTCCCCCTCCTGGCTGGCTGTGACAATCACTTGCAGACTTGAGGTGTACACAGCATGTAATGAGAAGCCATCCATGTGTTTTAGCTTCACTCTTTACATGAAGAAAAACCCTACCTTTGATAAATGTCGGAATTATTTACTTCATTTTTTTTTCATGAAACTCTGAGCCTTTTTGGATTTTTTTTGTCCCTTCAAAACATTCAGTATTTAATGATTTGGCATTAAAAAAGACGTAATATGGCTAAAAGTTGTTTGTAGCCCATCATGAAACAATAAAGTGGATTCAAGAGTTTACTCATAGACTCAAGTGGTAGCTTAAAATGTTGTTTCTTTTAATTGCAAAGTGAGTGAGTTCAGATATGTTTCATCTGTACTCATAGTGGAATATACACCATAGCATAGATGCCCCTGTCAGTTATTTATGGACCATAATGCAGTGCAGCTAAAAGTCTCGTTGCACTTTTGATAATTGACAGTCATTCTGGGAAACGCTGGAAATGGTGATCTAAAGGTAGAGAAAGCAGGTTCATGGAGGCTGGGCACATCAAACAAGTCACACCATAACCTCATGGATTGATTGAATTTAACAATGTATTATGGATCAAAACTAGCACTCTGTTCATTTCATTCACAAGGCAGAGTTATATGCCCGAACATCAGACACACTGTGTTGTATTTCTCGCTCCTGATGTTTCTACTTTCATCTTTCTCTCCAGGGTATACTTCAGGAACCGCTGGGTGAAGACAGTTCACCCAGTGGTCCAGCAGTACTGTCTCATCTCCGGCACACAGGTCACTTTCCAGATGCCCACAAGGGAGGACATCCTCAGGCACCGCGTGGTGGTGGTCACCCTCAGCACCTCCCAATACCTCTGCCAGCTTGACTTGGAGCCTGGTAAGTCATATGAAAAGATACTTTGTCATCTCAAGCTGACTAAGGCTGCCCTTGTGATGCTTGTGATGAACAGTCAGTGCCCTCAGCAGCTTTCATTTTATTTACCAATTCAGTATGGAAGCTGATAATACATGGAGATCTTAAGAATTGTTGGTCCAGCAGGGTTTACCAGGTGCTGATAGATTAAACATTTTAGAGCACAGCAATTTCTGCTCGTCATGTCTTCTAAACTTTATGATGGCATCGGGATAACTGAGAAGCACCATTTGCGTTGTTCAATAAGCACAGGCTAGCAGGGCCCATCAAAAGACCCATACTTTATCGAACATAGGCATAGAATCACCAAATGTACACAGGAATTTGACAGCACAGTGAAACAAAGATGTCAAAAATGAATTAATTGGCTGCCCTGCAGTGCATGGTGGGTGTCGTACCCCAGTAACCGGAACAAATGAAAACCCTTGTACACTACAGCCCAATGCAGCATTCTAATGGTATTACAAAGCTAACAAACTTTAACAGTCGTTCCTGTGACAGAAACAACTGTTTCACATCACACATTTATGCTTCGTTGTTGTGTATGTGTGTATAAGGTTGGCAAAACATTCCAAACACCTTTCAATATAATACAGTTCAATACAATGACAGCCTCACAACACATAAACAAAGCAAATAGTTCCAACAAAAGGTGAACAGTTTACATAAAGTAATTTTTTTAGGTCTACGTAACTTATCTTTTATCATGCAAATATGTACATTTACACACAAATTTCAAAAGTTGACTATATGCACGCAGTTCAGTGCATCCCCTGTTGTTTGGTCATCCCCAGTGACTCTGATATTCACTGTTGACAGGAGCCCACCATCTAGAGAGGGATGGTCTGGAACTGATTTAAGTTGGGTAAAAGACATGGAAAACAAACCTGTTTGTCATTGTAGGCTAATAACTGACTCTAATGTGTCAGCAGAGGGGGCTTTGTCTGTTGCTTGGGAACACCATCTGCCTGTTTCTAATGTACTTTACATCATTAGCCCTCCTCCCGATGTTTCATCTCTGCAGCTCTCCCGGTGTTCACCGGTGATGAAAATCGGCAGGAAAGGAGGCAATTGGGAGCCAGGGAGTTGACTAAGTAGCGATAACAAATCTCTCATCCCAAACCCACACAGAGTCCCGCAAGCAAACATGCTCAACCTGTTGTCTATGACATGTGATTTGTTGATTTTCCTCCGTCTTTACATCCTTACATACATTACGTCTGCTTATGGTTTCATTTGGGTGGGTGTCCCTCTATATTAAAACAAATGCACGCGAGGTGGACCACCTACGAATAAGCCCTCGGATGTCTTCAGTTAGCCTTTGAGACAGAATAATTTAAAATGTTAATACTTGATCTGCGCACTACCTGCTGCGCCACCGTGCAGCCCTCTTATTTTTCTTATATGTGTAAAAATGATTAAAACAAATACTGATGTACCAGAAGCAATGCAGCGCAGCAGAACAACCTTCTGGGTGTTTTTACATTGCACATTGAAATATGTCATTCAAATCAGTGTGTATTCATGGTCCCAGAGTTAAAAGGATCGACCTAGTTAATTCAGTACCAGCTAATAAAGCCTGCACTTCCAGACTCTGCATAACTCAATATATGCACTCCTTAGAAAAACATGGCTGGCATCAAGCCACACACTACAAAGATGGAGTCTGTGTAGGAGGTAAAAAACTCCACCCCACGTACATGACGTGCTACATCCACGATCCTGTACTTTTAGCCACATACCACAACAGGCATTTCTTCTGAAAAATGTCACAAGTTAAAAAAATAAAGACAGCCCTACGTTCAGTCGATGATGTTAACAGATCAACTCAGAAGCTGTCATCCATTCTGCTTTTTCTGGTGCTGTCTGGATCTTCTGACTTTTTCTTAACTGACGAAAGCACATGAGAGGCACACTCTATATTCATGAACGAGTTTCAGCTGTCAGGGAGACATGAGCAGTTTTTTTTCAGAGAGAAAAGTTTCCTTATGGTGACATGCAGTGTGTGTGTGTGTGTGTGTGTGTGTGTGTGTGTGTGTGTGTGTGTGTGTGTGTGTGTGTGTGTGTGTGTGTGTGTGTGTGTGTGTGTGTGTGCGTGCGTGCGTGCGTGCGTGCGTGCGTGCGTGCGTGCGTGCGTGCGTGCGTGCGTGCGTGCGTGCGTGCGTGCGTGCGTGCGTGCCATGTTTGTCAGGATCAACTGCATTCCTGTGGTTGAGCAATCATAGGACAGCAATATAATTATCTTTAATAAATGTGATATTTGATTATTATTTTTTCAGCACTAGGAAATTCATTTTCTTAAAAAAAACACTCGAGAACTGAAATACTGTAAATGATCTGAAGGTATAAGAGAGTTGAGAGCACTTTAAAGACGATGGTGTCCTTTCCCCTTGTAGCAGATGTGTGCTGAGACTGAGGTCAATATTGATCTGTCTGCAGGCTGCTGAATCTTTCAGCCTGGTGGTAAAGGTTCAAGACTACATCTCATACTGTTGTCAATAAGGGGATGTTGCTATCTGAATTTAGACGCCAGAACACATCCAAGAACATAGTTAAAAATTCTGTTACTGCTTAGAACAGAAGTAGGGAAATTATTTTGTGAGAGTTTGATCGAGTTTGGCAAAGCTTTCAAACCCGATCGTTACACAGCTTGTTTTATTTTTTTGTTATATTATTAGTTATCTGCACTGACCTTTCACACTCACAGATTACAGAATTTTCCAGCCACTTTTATTGCGTAAAAAGGGTAGAAAAAGCCTGTGAAAGGGAAAATGTGAGAGACTGGGCGTGTGAGGTGAAGGAGCTGCCATTTATTATTAAACAGTCATCTTTCCTCCAAATCAACATTGTGCCTCTGATCTGTCACCTCAGCTTATTATCCCTCCCTCCTCCTTTCTTTTACCACTGTTGTTTGCAAATTCAAACACCATTATTAGCTCAATGACTGATAGCAGCTACAGAAATAATGTGGACCTGCTCACTGCTTATAAAGACCATCTCTGCCTCCCTCTTTAGCTCTCTGCCTCTCTGCCTGGGTGAACCCATTTGTAATGACCCACGTATAATATTTGTAAGGGCTTTTTTGGTTGTGACATATTCATGTGGATCACAGTAAAAGAGAAAGTAAGCAGGATGCAGTAGGCCTCCTGCTGACTACAGTTTATAGGACGGGTCAACAAAAGGGTCTGTCCTCACTAATTAAACGAGTGATATAAGGGGCAGCTATCTGACTTCAGGTCCCTTCAACCACATTGTTGAGCAAATGATATTTTATGCAATGATGATACAACTGGGAAACAAATAGCAGGCTGTAACAACACTGTTTGAAATGATGTTTCCACCAACATTTCTTGCTCTCAAGTCAGCATGGTGAATCACTTTGCGGCTTGGATGTTCATTCATCCTGTATATAATCTATTCAGCGATTACTCGAGTGCATGATTTTAAGTATACGCCTATCATCTAGAGATTACTCACGAGCATGATTTTAAGCATATTACACCCCGTCTTTGGAGTGAGACCTTTGCAACATGGAGCAACCTTTCTCGACTATCCAACAAATAATATAACACTTAATTCCATATTCAGTACAAGATTTTCCAGGAGATTGTTTGGTATGTCATGTCACAACTTTGCAGGGACGTTTCTCGCTTCATAAGCTTTAATAGTTGAATCCATTTATACACATTGTGCAAAAAACATTTATGCAGAAATGTAGCAAATTCTATGTCTTTTTATCAGTGCCACAATGAGGGAACGGAGGGATCCTTTAGTGAGGTGCAGACAGAGTTGGGGGGGTCAATACATTTCGCAGGCATTCGTTCAAAGGCAGATACTAAGGAGTGAATGTTGCCTCAAATCAAACTGCTCCACCTCTTTTCTTGCCAGCCCGTGTTTCTGTTTTTTGTTTACTTTTTGACAGTCCGTGAGTTTATTTTGTTATTTTCAGCCGTCACATTTCATATCTACATATACTTTCCCGTGAAAATGGTATTCGGGCTTCAGAGGCTTTCGGCTGGTTGTTATTCAGCCTCTCTCTCTCCGCTCCCTGCTCCAGCACTCATTTGCCATGCCGTTTCATCCCCTCCCTTCATACTGCCGAGCACCGTTTGAGCTTTTTAAGTTCGGGTTAGGCTACTGTTCAATCCCTTTCAAAACGTCTACAAAACCCTGCCCTTGGTTCGCTGGGCTGGTTAAAAACAGGAGAGGAAAATGTGACTGAGAGGATGGCACATTAGTGATAGTAACAAGGTTTTTATGCTTCTGGTGAGGAAAATACTTATTCATTAATGTGCCAAAGCAACAATGGAAAAAATGCTTTGAGCTGTGGGTATTTATGAGAATCGTCTGATTCAGCCAGATTCACTGAGCTTTGGTTACATTTTCATTCATTTTGACACGTACACACAACATAGCAGTTTTTCTCTATGAATTTCCATTTCTTCCTAAATTGTAACCATAATGTGCACTGTGAAAGTTAAGCAGTATCTTGTCCAATGATTGCTCAGGTTTATGAGTGTGTGCAGTATCAAAACTGTAGAATCTTTGCATTCCTGTCTCCAAAAAAGTTGGGATGCTTTGTGAAACACAAATGAAACAGAATGTGTTGCTAATCTCCTTCAACATACACTCAATTGAAAACAGTACAAAGGCAGGTTCAGTGGTAACAGGTGATAGTATCATGACTGGGTTTGAAAGGGGCATCCTGGAAAGGATCAGTCATTCACCTGGAGGATGAAGTGAGGTTCACCACTTTGTGAACACATGAGGATATGAAGGATATTACTACATGAGCTCGGGAACACTTTGTAAAACCTTTGTCAGTAAACACAGTTTGTTTGCGAATGATTGCATTCCAGTTTTATTTACCTTTTAAACATCGCCCTAACGATTTTGTAATCGCTGTTGTATTCATCTCTGATTGGACTGATCCAAATTTATGTACAAAAAATGCTCTGTTGCTCAACATATTATGAAATTGAAGCAGTAAACTGAATTATCTTTATGTTTATTCCACATCATTTAGATTTACAGTTTAGATTTGCAAAATCAATCACTTTTCATATGTAAAACAAAGCCTCGCAGTAAAAGTGATAATCCCCCTATGAACTGAGGAAAGCGATCATAAATAAAATACAGTACTGAAGTAATAAGAGGATGTGTCAGCATGGGTGTTTTTGAATGACTACAATCTGTTTTTATTCATGTTCGTCCCAACTTCAGAAAAATTCCCTCTTTTTTTTATCCACAGGATGCTCAAGTGCCAGTGCTTTTTGGGAGCAGTGCAGCTGTATTTATTGAGTATCTATGTACTTGATGTACAGTTAAGTAAGCTGATGTTGGTGTTCCTTCTGTTTTGCCAGGGTTCTTCACTCATATCCTATTGGATGAAGCGGCCCAGGCCATGGAGTGTGAAACCATCATGCCTTTTGCTCTAGCTAGCAAGACCACACGCATCGTGCTGGCTGGAGACCACATGCAGGTAAGTACAAAGAGTCAACAAGGGCACCTAGAAAATGTTTGATTCAATTTCGACTTTCTTGAAGCTGCTTGTTCCTCCAGTGAAAAAAAGCAGCATTTCTGTCCTTACTTTGTGAAGCAAATAATGTAAATGCACATTTTAGGTCCTTGGGTTCCTCCTCTCAGATTTGTGTAGACTTATCCTCATATGCTAAAATAAATGTAGAGAGTACTTGGATGTAAGACCGTGACATCAGGTGGAAGTAATAACTCCATTTGCACATTGCTGTGGATTAGACTCCACTCCCCCCTACCTCACATACAAAAGAGGAGACAGCAGCCACTGTCGAGCTGTGGTTGTGGAGACCATTTCAGCCACAGATAACACAAATATGAACTCACATCAGTCAAGCTTTCTAAGCCAAGACAAGGAATTTAAGCCTTACTTCCTCCTCTCCTGGTTTCAGACACAGACACAGGTAATTCATCCACCAGTAGTGGATGAATTTGAGGCCGGAGTCTACCGTGCTATAGTTGCTTTAATTACTCGATCTCTCTCTGCTATTTCTTGGAGTGAGGAAAAACAGATTTAAAACACAATGTCCACCTGTGTATCCATCTGTCTCAATCACTTTGTCTCTCACTTTTTTCCTTCCACCCTTCTGTCTTTGATAGCTGCTTAGTCATACCAAAGAAGGAAAGTGGTCCAAAGAAGGATGTTGCTCTTTTATATTTCTCTTCACTCTCTCCCGCCTGGAAGAGCCAGATAAATGGTCAATGAACTCTAAGGCCTCTGTCTATTGATTGTTTGCTTTCTTATTGACCGTGTGGGGCCTCATTAATGCTAGCTGACCCTCTCTCTCTGTCAGACTTAAATTAGGATTCAAACTTAAGATAAATGTCCGTCTTGTAAGGGAAAAGATAAACGATATCATTGTGTGGGTGTGCATAGTTTTGCAAACGTGTAACATCATTTGAGACAAAGCACATTGGGATGATGGGTAAAGTAAATTCCACTATAATCACTGCAACTCAAGGTCTGTTTGTTTAAATGCACACACCCACACACCAGTTGGAAGAGCTTGAAATCACAATGGGAGAAGCGGCTCGTTCATCTGAAGTTCTTCAAAACAAGAATAGTTTTCTGAGCAGTTACAGAAAAATGCTGCCAGGCATTTGGAGTATCCTACCAAAGTGACAGACCATTTCCCCAAAAAAAAAGGTTCCTGAATCTAAACTGGGAATTAAAAAGTCCCCTTTGGGCTTCCCTGTTAGCATCTCCACCTCATCTGAAGGACTGTAAAGATTATGCAAATTAGAAGTTGAAGAAGTGGCTGTATTCTACCATCCTGTCAAAGCAGCTGACGTGCCTGGGATATTTGGTTTAATCATTTTGGAAGTGTGTGTGGGATTGCAAACACATGACATGCTTGTAGACCTGACCTGCTAAGCACTACCTGTGATTTCATGTGATTTAGCATAGCTTCAACCAGAAGTGAAAAAAGCAACCTGAACGCTGTTGTGTTTGGTGGTAAAGGAAAACTGTGTTTGGCAGGTAGTTTGACACTGGCTTGATAGACTCTGAACAGATTCAGTATACCACAACTGAAATTCATAGTTCAATACAAAGAAAAAGTGCTGATGTGAGAGAATGGTAAAAACAACCTTTGTCATGCTTTGAAACTGACTTTGCGCTCCGTGTCTCCCTCCTCCTTTTCTCTCTCCATTCCACGTCCCTCGACTTGCAGCTCAGTCCATTTGTGTACAGCGAGTTTGCGAGGGAGCGTAACCTGCACGTGTCACTGCTGGACCGGCTGTATGAGCACTACCCCCCTGAATACCCGTGTCGCATCCTCCTGTGCGAGAACTACCGCTCCCACGAAGCTATCATCAAGTAGGTGTAAACCCTCAACACTGCCCTGTGTCAAAACTGTGGGAGGAGAGGCTGAAAAGATGGAGGAACGATGGGATGAGAGGGAGAAGAGGGGGTGGGAGGAAAGGGTCAGGAGGAAAAAGGGAAACAGAGGTGAAGAGCTGACAGACTTGGATTGTCCAGAGAGGAAAGTGGGGTCATTAAGGTGACGTTTGAGCTGACAGTAGCTCTGACAAAACAACACAGGGGGCTGTGTGGGTTTAGGTGTATTGCTATGGGTCAGGTGAACTTCACTTTGAATGCTTGGCAGACACAAAGGAAGGTTTATGCTCTTTATACTTTCCACAGCAGCAGAGAATGTCCTCCATCTTGATACCTGTGAGTGTACTTTAGCACAATTCTGCATGGTGCACTCTCGCTTTGTGCTTTTCAGGACACTCAATGATGCTTCTCACAGAGAACAAAAATAAATAGAAATAATAAAATAATAAGGAAGAAAGCACAAATTAGGGCATGAGGAGAAGAGACTGTCAGAGGTGGAAAGCAGTGTTGAACAGCTGGGTCTTCAGGGTTTTTTTTTTTTTTAATGGACAGTGAGGAGGAGTCTCTGATGGCTTTAGGAAGTGAGTTCCAGAGAGTAGGAGCAGTGACAGATTTGTACTTGGTCCGGATGGGGGGGGCAGGAGGTTTGCATCAGCGGAGCGGAGTGTGGGTGAGAGTGAGTGTGTCGGTGGAGGAGCTCTGTCGGGTTGGGTGGTCGAGGTTATTGAGGGCTTTGTAGGTTATGAGGAAGACGTGACATTGCCCCAACCCACAAACTCGATAAGTTCTCTTTGGCTTAAATTATCCGACATTTCAGATGAATATCCTGCACATCCTGCTCTCTCATATCCACCTCTTTTTGCTCTTCTTTTTCTGCTTCCCTTTCTCTTACCCCTTCTTCCTCTCCTCTTCCTACAGCTACACATCTGAATTATTTTACGATGGGAAGTTAATGGCAAGTGGGAAGCAGCCGTCCCACAAGGACTTCTACCCTCTGACCTTCTTCACAGCCAGAGGAGAAGATGTGCAGGAGAAGAATAGCACTGCCTACTACAACAATGCCGAGGTATGGATCGGAGGAATATTGTGGAAGGGGGTCAGTAGAGGCGCTGCAGCAATGAACAGCATGAGAAAAATCCTGGGCTTTTTGTACATTTAAGCATGTAATCATTTTCTAGTAGCCAATCAAAATAAAAGTCTGAACCTGAAAATGGGCATGTGCCTTGGAGGTAATGTATTTATTAATTTTATATTAAAAAAACAGTCCACTGTTATAATTCACCACTAATTTCCTAAATACATGTTTGACATTCAGAAGTAAGCGATAATACAAACTGCTCTGCTCCCTCCCTCTGGGAAGGGGACGCCTATCAAAGCTCAAAAACAGGATGAATGTTAAGTTAATCAGCGTGAGCTACTCCCGCATATTGATTCGGTTTGGTTTAATGAATGGATGGTGACACGCGCACTACATTAATCTGAAGTGAACAAAAGCTTCGCTCTTTGTACTGTGAGGGAAATGAACATTATGAGCATGCTCGCATTCTGATGATAAAATATTAAACGACTAAAACTAAAACACCCCATCAGCAGATGGAGCCTGTCAGGACTGCTGTGTGGGCTAGTTCCAGCGTCTGTTTCTCACACATTGGGAAGTTGATGTTGGATTTCTTTATGTGTTTAATCCACCTGAGAACACGCTGTCATCTTCAGGCTGCAGTTGGTCTCCATTGTTCTTGCCTCTGTGCTTGTATATGTGCATAAATCACCACAGCTGTGTCTCTCTGGCAAAGTGACCGCTGAGCTGTGATAGAGTCAGTATTGGTGATCCATAACAATGACGAGAGAATTAGATTATTCAGTTAAGTTTGGTTGCCTGAACTCAAAAGCATCATCGGAAACAGCACTGTTTATTTTGCCTCCTCTCCACAAAATGAAACACTCACCGTCTTCATAATCATAATGATCATAATTGAAGATGAAACCCATAAACTTAATTAGGAGGCCGCCAAGAGCTACGGTTGACACTCATGATGCACGATTCACTGACGGCCCAAGCCTGTGATTGGTTCCTGTGTAGACTCCCTTGGTTGTGGTCATTGGCTGTGTCCGTCCCCTGACCCATTGATGACACGCTCCAGCCAATTAAACCACGGATGCTTCTTGATTTTGCTCCCGAACTGTCAGCAATGCCACATGAATTACCTCCTGTCTCTTTGATACAGCACCCATGTCAAACCATTAACACCATTAGCATAATCTTCAGAAATCCAAATGCATTGAGAGAAAAAAAAAAAAGTGTGTCCATTTGTTTGTCTTGTGCAAGTGTCTTTTATGGGCTTAGCTTCAAGGAGAAGACAATATTCCCATGACAGTCCAAAGCCTCTGGTGGTAAGCTGAAGTTCTGAAAACTCATGTGACAAAACATCAAAAGGGATTCAAAATGCCAAATGCTTTAATGACTAATACCGAACTCACTCGAGGTCAGTTAACCAAAAATGTAATATTTCATTGAGCAGTATGTGGCGAAATAGCACTGGTGTGGAAAACCCTGCTTTTCTGGAAAATCTTGAAGCCCTTTTTCTCAGCAGTTTCACAACACATCCATTTTAATCAAGCCATGGCTTCCTCTCTACTTTTCAGTTCAGGTGTGTGTGAGTGTGTCGGGATGGTGTGAAGAGAGCATGGATTTGAGCCTTGTTGTCACCTCCTTCTCTCACACTGTTCCTCCATCCCCTCAGGTGTTTGAGATTGTGGAGCGGGTGGAGGAGCTGCGAAAGAAGTGGCCAGTGGCCTGGGGCAAGCTGGACGAGGGCAGTATCGGAGTGGTGTCACCATATGCTGACCAGGTGTTCCGCATTCGCGCTGAGCTCCGAAAGAAGAGAATGCACGAGGTCAGCGTGGAAAGGGTGCTGAATGTCCAAGGTGAGAAAAAAAAAAACCTCTGAGACAAGTGTTAATGTACTAGTATACTTTTGTGAATTTAATAGATTTTCTCACAATTCTTCAAAGGATGGGAATTTGAAAATCGTCAGAAAGCAAAGATCCAAACATTTTAATCCCCAAGTGTCTCGTTAACATTTCTCCACGAAGCTTGTCTCACACATTTCTTTGTGTGAGATGATATTAATGTCTATTTCCAATCAAAAAGATGCTTAAAATGAGATCCACATTACCCTCATGACAAATCCCTACTATCTTCCACTGCAGTTAGTTATCACCTTCCTCCAGTCGCAGTATGAGGAGAATATGTCAGGGTTTCTTCTCCCAATCTCTCCTTTGCTCCCGCCTCATGCATGTCCCACTTTATTGCATCCAGCTGCTTTCCACAGGTCATTAACTTCCTTATTAATCACACATGAAACATGTGGCGCTCACACACGCACACACAGGAAAACGGCACCGTTTAGTGCTTAGAATTTAACAAACATGTCGATCAGATTTGTTTATGTGTTCGATCAACAGCCTCTCGAGTCATAAGAAGATTCAGTTATTACTAGACCTCATTTCTTTCTATTTATTAATTAGTGCAATTAATTTAGAGTTTGCACTGATATGAAATGTCATGCAAGCTCAGGGAGAAACTCAGTTTTTCCAAGAGTTAAGTTTTCAGTCATTGCAGTTTCTTATTAAGGAAGACAAGGGTTTCAAAACCACAGGCTGGCCATTATCTTCCTCGTGTTTCCAAAGCACTGAAATAGAAAAGTTAAACTGAGAGTTTCTAAGATGGTCTTTGCTTCTTCTGATGATATGTCTCAATTGTGTGTGACTTCCCAGAGTACTGAAAAAAAACTTCATAATGAAAATTGTTTGCAGGCAAACAGTTCCGGGTGCTGTTCCTCAGCACGGTGCGGACGCGGCATACCTGCAAGCACAAGCAGACTGCCATCAAACGTAAAGAGCAACTAGTTGAGGACTCGACTGAGGACCTTGACTATGGATTCCTCTCCAACTACAAGCTGCTCAACACAGCCATCACCAGGGCCCAGTCCCTGGTTGCAGTCGTGGGAGACCCCATAGCACTGTGCTCTGTGGGGCGCTGCAGGTAAATACAGCCACTTTTAATAAAGCCTTCTGTAACATTACAGATGTTAATGTAAAGTGATGTTGTACCCAAAAGGAGCACCAAACTTCAAACACTATTGACTGCCACCCCCCTTTTAGAATGAGACCTCCTTCTCCACCTTCCATCTCCACAGCATCTGCCTGTTTTGCCTGTGCTATTTGTCATAACATGTCAGGTCTTTTGCTGTTGTGCCTGCAAAGAAAGAGCAGTTAAAGTGATTTGTCCAAAATGGGTGCGATGTTCCTTCTCCCAGGAATGAAAGATGGTGTTCGGTGAAGCAGGTGCAGGAAGTGTTAAGACACAGTCAATAGGGTGTAGCTTAGGTGAGTTAGGTTGTAACTAAAGGTTAATGGTCCAACCTGTTTTTGTGATGAGCTGCAGTTACAGCAGAAGACCTGTGCTGCTTCCATGTGTTAATGATGAGGTATTTGGTTCTTCTCATGATTGTGTGAGAGCTCTTTTGTAGACAGTCTGATGAGAGATTATTGTTGTGGTCTTTGCTCGTTTTATTCTCGTTTTCCTCCTGCTCCTGTTTTGCCTCCTAGCTGTAATGTTCTTTCCCTTTAGTGTGCTTCATCTTTTCGCTGATTTTAGTTTTCCTCATTTTCCCTCCCCTCTCTCCTCTTCACACATGCTTTACGCATGCGTTTTCCTTGTTTGTTTTAAACAGACTTGATCTTTTATATTCAGTCCCAAAAGGAGTAAATTGTTACCCTGCCAGCCAGAACAAATCAAGATGAGCCATGAAACACTCAGTCCAAACATGGAGTGATAAATGAAACTACTGGTAAAACTTCTCACCATTTGTTGTTTCTTTCTTTTGCCCCTTTCCAGAAAATTCTGGGAGCACTTTGTTTCCATCTGCCATGAAAACTCGAGCCTACATGGCATCACCTTTGAGCAGATCAAGGCTCAGCTGGAGGCCCTGGAACTCAAGAAGACCTACGTCCTAAACCCACTGGCCCCGGAGTTCATCCCTCGAGCCCTCCGGCCCATGCAAGGGCACCACTCTTCTTCGCAGGCTCTCCATCCCCACCATCATCCACATCCTCAGCACACGCAGCCCCCCTCCAATAAGCAGGGTCCACAGCAACAGCAGCAGCAGCAGCAGCAGCAACAGCAGCAGCAGCAGTCACCCCCCAAAGTAAGACAGCACATTTTCAGTGTGGGCAATAAAAATCCTGATGCTGAACTGTTAAAATTAAGGGGAAAAGGATGCAGGAAAGGCTGATTGAAATATATTTTGTCAAATAATGGCATTACTGGATATTTTTCTTCTGCAAATACAGGAATAACAAGTTCGAGTTGCACATCTATGGGGAGGATGAGAGAGGAGGGAGGAGGACATGGTGATGATGTTTTAAAAAGCTCAAATGTTGTTGGGTGGTTTGTGCTAATGTAATATGTTAGGTAACCATGATTAGTTTGTGGAAATCGTAAACAAATTATCAGGAATGAATTGAGTGCTTCCTGTTTTTAGAGAGGAACAGTGATAAAAGCATTGCACATGCAGCCTCAAAGCGCATATTATTAAATGAATTTTCACCACAGGAAATTACTTTATGGTCGTTCATTTCAGACCCAGAGAAAAAACCAGCACAGATAGCAAATTAGCATCGCAGGTTTGGCGTAAGGATGCGTGGTTTGATTGTTCTGCTCGGCCTGATTGTGCATCTGTCCTCATTGCCTGCCCTGAGGTAAAGGTTAACAGAATCACCGCAGCTGCCAACCTGCTGCCGTCACCCACTGAGCTTAATGAGCCACAGCTCCGCATCATCAACTGGCTTTAGAGACACACACACACTCTCTGCCTGTCTGTCTGTCTGTCTCTATCTCTCTCACCCCCTCCCCGACACCCACCCACACACACACACACACACACACACACACACACACACACATACATACACACACACACACACACACACACACACTGACACTATGCTGCCAGTTTGCAGTATGTAATATATTCTTTCCTTCAGCATATACAGCATGTTACTAATTTAAAGGTCAGACCATTCTTAATATCTCTGTACATGGCTGATGCACACACTGTGGCATACAGCCAGTCATCCATTCAAATGTCATTTAGTAATAGATTGATTCCTAAAATATAAAAAATGTCTCACCATAACTTCAAACAATAAAAGCTTTGTTGTGGGGCTGAATGTTTTTACTTTAGTGCACCAGAGCCTCAACTTGTGATTATTATGCAAATCCAAATAATCAGGCTCAGTTTTCCAAGTTAGTGTGGTCTTCCACAGTGTTTACTGTGAGCACAGAAGAATCTGTTTTTTACCCCTTTCTTCCCATTGTGCAATAATCTTAATCAATCAGTGTCATTAACAATTAGAACATTTAAATGGACAGAGAAGACTTCACACGTTTTTGTATTTGCAATTGCTTGTAAAACATATTCAGTTAAACAGGAAGCAAGCATTATGGTCATTGTTGGGCTTCTGTGTAGACAGAAATATGTGCTTCAGTGGACTGTTTTCTGACACAGATGGTGTTCTGTTGCATGTATGCAAGACTATGACACTCGTGGTAAAATATGTCACATTTAAAGGTTTTGTAGTTTCAGCTTTGGTGCAATTCGTGGCATTTTAATAGAGGAAAATGATTTACAAATCCAATTATCGCTTTTTCTCAAAAACAATTACTTCCTTCCTTAATATGATGTTATTTGTAAATCAGAGCCAATACTGAAGTGTAACGACTGAGCACATTTTCTTGAGTGTGTGTCCCAATACAATTCTTCCTATATCTCTGTTTTTCTCTCCAACAGCTTACAATCAGCTCAGCACATCAACACATCACTGACAGATTGAGTGTGCCATTGACAACTATTATGCTTGCACTTTGACACCCAAAGGAGTTTACACAGACAAACTGATGTCATTTTCTTTCACTTTTGTTTTCTTTGCCTTTTAGCTTAGATGAAAAAAATGCTTAGCGTAAACAGTGATGAATTTGAATAATCAACCTCTGAACAAGAGCCAGCATACAGTCATCTGGTGTTTTTAAGACAGGGTAAGCGGTGCTTTTCACTCTCAGCAGACCCCTGCTGTTCCAGAAAATTGATCAGATGAGACCAAAAGCAAAATCCTTGCTGGTCTTTGCCACTATTCAGCTCAATTTTCAGAGGAAAATTTTGCAGCAGCGCATCTATGACTAGATCAAATAACCATGGCTCTAGACTATGGGCACCATTTTCAGTCTGGTGTGTCTGGCATTGCTCAGTTTATGTTATGCCTTAAAATAGCAGCAAGGCGAAGCTGCCTCTGCGACAATGTCTTAGACCTCAGGCAGTTTCAAGAAGGGGATCCTCCTCCCACTAAACACTACGTTGCATGTTTAGTTTAATTAATGTAGAATCATTGTGTTCTGCACAGACGGACTTTTACACCAGGCAGTTTTATATTTGGTTGCTAAGGGTGCCATATTAAATGAAATCTTTAAATGAAAGCAGAACCACAATACTTGAACATCTCCTTTCATTTATGACGTAGTTTGGCTGCTCCTCTGGTCAAGCTGGAGGACAAACTGCCTCACAAGTATGACTTAAAGACCAGTAAACACTGGCTTTGTTGCATGTGAGGTTGTCGGGAAAGGAATTTTCGAATGTGTTCTGTGTATTAATGTGTATAGCTAAATTAATTGCGTATTCAAATTAAGTGTTTTCCATCCTTTATTCATAAGTAGTAGTAACCTAAATCATGAAAAGACGTTTAGTTTATGAACTCAATAATTATTCAACGGAATCACAATCTACAAATAATTCCAGCTTTATATGATATCAGCGTTGCAACATGCTGGATCACATGGAATGGAGGATGTAGTTTATTTCTGCCTCCTCCAAGGAAGCATACCTACTGTCAAGGACTATCTGTTAACACCACAATCAGCTGGGAGAGGCTGCGTGCTACAGGGCCAGCCACTGAAAGAGCTCAGAGTAGATTGTTGTGTATGTTGCCCTGTAATGATTAATAATACACCAGCTAGGTCCACCTAAACCCAGGTACAGGGAGATCTTGTGCACTGTATGGGTTTGTGTGCACATGTGTGTGCTTATGTGTACTCAGACTGGTACATGTACGTCAACATTAACACATTAACATTGACAGGATTTAGGTCTAACTCTTTATGTACACATTGAGTAGATGGAGCTGGATTGTGAAGCCCCCTGGAGACAGAGCCTCTGTCCAATGGAGAAAGATTAGCAAGGTTTTGATTGTCATCTAGCAGTGGAAAGAGTGATCTTTCTTGGCAGACATGTTTACTTTTAGAAGTAGGAAAACCAAAAATGCAGCCATAAAGTTAACCACAGTGTATGGTTCCTATGTATTTTTAATAGATTTTGGACAACAGTCGAGTTGTCCAGGATAGAGGCATCCTGTAAGATGTATCAGGCTGTTAATTACATTTTTTTATAATGGCTCCTCCATTGAAGTGTTATTAATAATGTTATTATATACATCTGCAGTATGCCAGTAGAACGATAGGAGAAGTGCAGTGGCTGCACATTAACATGCGTAAAGTATAAGTGTCAGCGTGTGTCTTTGTGAGTAGGTAAGTTTTGGACATAATTGAAATACCCAAGGCGTTGTACTTTAGCTGTAACTATAGGACAGGAAGGAGTTGTCTGAGATTGGCTTACAGGTGTGTGACATTACACTGCAGTCAATTGCAGACAAGGAAGATTTCTAACCTACTCCCTGTTTTTACATGAGAGACGAGCTGGCACAACACACTGTCTTATGATGATTATTCTGTGAATAGAGATGGTGCTTAAAGCACATTTGACCACTAATATTCCTGGCTCACTCTACAGGGAGAGTAATTAATTAAATGTAGCACTAGATGTAGCATCAATACTGGAGTCCTTAAAGGCAGCGAATGTTGCTTGTTGTGGGAGGTTGTGCATCTGTCGTTTATTTAAATCTACCGTTACAGAACTTGAAAACAAAGCTGTGGGCTGGAGCTGTGTGTTGACATTTTTGATTTTGATAATTGCAGATACAAACTGCTTCCCTGCAACAAAACCACAAGCCTCACTGCAGCCTGTTCTTTAAGAGCAGAAGACGTCTGCGTCACACATTAATATTATGGATTCATTAAGCTGTGCTCTGCTCTTGCCTCCTGCCATCACTGATAATGTGTTGTTCCTCTTGTGACAGATGTGGGACAGTCGGGACCATACTGCAGCTTCTGTATGTGCAGTTCCTGCTCTATGGGGCTTTGCAGTTGGCAGACTTGTGTATTTATCCCATACTTGACCATTCACTAACTTTCTAATTCTGTGTCTTACAGGGGAAACATGCAAACCACACAGACCACCTTCCACCTGAAGGATATGGTGAGTGTACCCCACTGCCAATGTTCTCCCATTGATTGTGTGAATATTAAAGGGTATTATGTTATGAAAATGCCTTTTCAGACTTTTTCCCTAACTTTGATTTATTGTCAGTAACTCATCCTGCACTCTGAGTACATGCAGAAGTAGAATGCTATCAAAATTTGACACTTAGACCAGATCGCCATTGGTCTCTCTGCTTTAAAAAGTGAGAGTCTGAATATTCTAAAACAGTCGTAACTGACTACGATATAGCAAGCATATATGGAAATCCGTCCACATCCACATAGCATGTTTGTCCTTATCACTGATTGTTTTTTGTTTATTGTGGGCAGATTTTGCAACAGAGCAGCAGTAGAGGAGTTTCTGTTTGTGCCTACACACAAACATCTTGACAGCTTGATATGAGCCAGTCTAATGCAGCGGCCCAGATGGATGCATGGAGGCCTGAGGCTATTGAAGCCATCAGAGCGATGCAGCCTTGAACAACACAGCAAGGAGCTGTTAATACGACGTTTACTAGGGGAAGACAATCAGTTAGTTTCAGCTGCTTACAACTGCAGATTGTCAGCCAGCGTCATAAGATGAAACAGAAACAAATCTGTGCGGATCAATTCTTTCCAGGCTGGTCA
The DNA here is from genome assembly GCF_039877785.1 of Chaetodon trifascialis. Taxonomy (NCBI): domain Eukaryota; kingdom Metazoa; phylum Chordata; class Actinopteri; order Chaetodontiformes; family Chaetodontidae; genus Chaetodon; species Chaetodon trifascialis. The sequence continues at coordinate 17,235,091 of NC_092057.1, forward strand.
TCACCGGTTCATATTTTGCCCTCTTTCAGAATCACACAGTGTACGATCTAACATTTTCCAAGCTCTGAATAATTAGATATGCTTTAGGCTTGTTTGCTGCCTACCATTAATGAGTCATCACGTTAAGGTTAAGATCCACTTGTATTTACTGACCTTCTCTCATTGCAGTGCAACCCAATCCAGCCATGCTGATGGGAAACCCTATTCGGGCATTCACACCACCCTTGGGTGGCACACCAGCTGGCATGGGCAAGTCACCCAGTCCTGTTCAGAGGATAGACCCTCACACAGGTGCCAGTATCCTCTACGTTCCGGCCGTGTACGGTGGAAACATGGTCATGTCCATGCCCCTGCCTGTAAGTTTCCTGCTTCTGGTAACAAACTGTCAAATTGGAAAAGAGAATAAGATTGTACTTCTAGGAGTATGTACAAAAGATGTGCACATATACTCAGAAATCAAATTTATTTTTCATAAAATTTGTTTGTGCAGTACAAAGGCTATATTTGCCAGCTAGTGTACTGTGTAAGGCAAGTAGCAATGTTTACCTCCCTATCCTCCGTCACGGTGTATTGATCTGCTAACCGATGTTTTTATTTCCCTCAGTTGCCTTGGCCAGGTTACCAGAATCGCTTTGCTGTGGATCCTCGCATCATGAGCCACCCAGCAGCCATGGCCTACAACTTTAATCTGTTGCAGGCCCAGAATCGAGGCTCCCCCATCCCTTACAGTGGGGTGGCCCACCCCTCTCCTCTAGGAATGGGCCAGCCCAGCCCTGACAAGGAGCTACAGGCAGACCCAATCAGAAACGGTGTGCCTTGATTTTAATTACTACATCAAGTAACCACCCAAAATCACAAATTACTGTAATTTTATGTCATCAAATCGAAAGAAGTAACTGTGTAGAAGCATATGGGAATAAGTTTGTTTTTGGTTTTACTTCTTCTTAGGTAAATTAGAAGGATGTCCAAAGTCAGAACAGAGCCGTCTTCAAACACCAGAAAGGAAAACTGCAGACATGAAGGAAAAACAGGCAAGTTTAGACAACTATGTGCATTTTTTAGACCCACATTACCAAAACTGGTAGGTTCTTGCATACAGTGTTTAAATTGGTGTTTATGTTTTGATCCAGGGAGATTTAGACACAGGGCAAAGTCGAAGTCTAGACTCGCAATCAGACGGGCTTGTTGGATTTCCCAATGCGCTGCTCC